>NW_023461195.1:0-28095 GCF_013731165.1 Rhagoletis pomonella | reverse complement strand
GAGTATTTGAAATATTTTAGTCTTAAAACGTTAATTTAAATAAAAAAGTACGAAAATTACTCAGTTTTTCGTTGTGAGTCGCAAAAATCTTATTTGTTTTTTTTTATAACTTTTTTCAATAACTTTGGGAAGTTCTCGAATAGAATGTTCATATTAGAAGCAATAGAAGTTGGCATCAAATACAAAATATCTGTGAAGTTTCAAGCGTGTGCCACCAAATTAAAATAATTGCAGCATGCAGAATATATAATTTAAGATACCTCAAAATGTTAAAATTGAACGGCGAAAATGTTTTTCTTGCCAAAACGAATGAATCTAGTGTAATAAAACTAGGATGCCATCAAATGAGAAAAATTACATTGCTGACTATGGTTTGAGAAACTAGAGAAAATTCCATTTTTACAATTCATTCTATAATTGTTACATACATGAAGAAAGTAATATATGTATATGTGCATAAGGAATACTGTGTAAAAATCTACCACGCCAATATTTAATTACTACTAAATAATATGACTTTTAACTTAAAGCGTGCGAGTAAACCTTTTATATGACAGCGTATGGTGCTGCGGGGCGTATACGTTACATACGCAACCAAAACCACGTTTTTGTCGAAAAAATGTAACAACTCGCGAGCTCATATAAATATGTACCACATGGCTAACTACAATAGACACTTGGTGGAGGCTGGGTCGCATTGTGGGCAAATCAAAAGACCAGCAATACATAAGCCATTTGCCAGACACATTACACATTTAACGTCATTACGCTCTTGAATCGACTGTTTCATATTAAATTATAAGTTTTTCCTTACCACAAAATTCTACACTTAACACTTATACAAGCAGTCAATCATTCGAGCAGTTCATGTCTTTTTCACGTAATAGGCTACTGTCAAAAATGTAAATCGTGCATAAATATTTTTACTAAATGATATTAAACAACACCGCGGTTTTAAAGGAAAAAAATAGTTTGTAGTTTGTTTTAGTACTTATGTTTGGGACTTTTATTTTCAAACTATTAATAATTAAAAATAAGATAGTTTTGAATATATATTGGAACCAAAAGTGACACTGAAGATGGCACAACACCGAAATTCTGGCAAGCGATGATGAAAGTTCGTGCCGAAGCATATCAAAAGCCAACCCAGTCGGAAAAGGCAACAACCAAAAATAAATCAAACAGTTTTTCTAATATTTATGCCAGTGAATCGAACATTATTCAGTTTTTTGATATTTTCGAAGGCGAGATTTCAGCATTTTACTTAGTTAAAATATAAAATTATTTTAAATTTCATATTTTTCTCTCTTTCTTGTTTATTTCTTTCGTTTTCTATTCTTTTCAATATTTGCAGGCGCCAACATTTCTAAAAAAAAAATCATCTTAACACTGAATTTTAGTGCTTTACAGGTGATTTTTAATAACAAACAAAACATTTATCAAAGCAAAAAAAATATAATTTTTAAATAAATGCAAACTTATCATATATCATGAATCTCCATAAGCTAGCCATAACTTGTTTGCATATGTTTTTTTTTCATATTGCGTGCTGCCAGCTTTGATTAAACAAAAAAAAAAATCAATTAAATAAAGTTAGGAAAACACTTGAGGTTTTTTTTTGTTTTTTGAAGCAATGAGTAAATATTTACGCGTTGAAACTAACCTCAGACACAAATTAGGCGAAATGCCAATTTTACTTTTAATCCCAAACCATCCGCCTTTCTCCTTAGTTATATACCGAAATATATATTTTTTAAATATACAAAAAAAGAAAAATTAACTAAATTATCTCCTACTTGCCGGCCTACCAACCAACCTGTTTAAAGCTTTAAAGCCATTTGATTTTGTTAGTTAGCTACTTAATTTGTATGCTGCCCAACCAATAACTCATACAACTCTCTTAATGACAATATTTTTATTCTGTTTCTTTCGTTTCTGCTCTTTTCTTGACTTTATTTGCAGATATTATCGCTAATTTAGACTTAAACGCCAGTAAAAACAGTAAAACCAATCACAAATGAAACCCTAAATCCCAAGAAAGAAAGCGTAAAATGACGCACAGTAAAACCTGTCAAAAGCGATTACGAAACCTAGTGTCGAGATTTTTACTACGCCTTGTAGTTTTATACATACATACTATATCTAAGTAGGTACATACATTTAGTTAATTTTTATTTTAGTTATAGTTACAAGAATAGTTTAATTGTACATAAATTTAATGTAAAAATGAGTAAATTTAATTTATAAAATTGTAAATACTTTTATATATGAAAAAATGAGAATTAGACAGGTATGGAGAGAATATGTGAGAATTAAATTGTAAATTAAAAAATGCCTGTAAAAAATTATGCCCATTAAAATCACGCGACAAAGAGCTGCATTTGATAGTATTTTGCTTTTCTTTTGTTTGAGTGCTTAATTTAATATGTTTGAACAAAAAAATTTCTAGTGTCTACCTATTAGTTTTTAATTTATATGAATATTTTCTATTTTTTTTGCAGTTCATTTTTCTCTTTTGCTCAAAGGTTTCAGCAACTTTTTTTTCATTAAAAAATTTTTTTTTTCAATTTTTTAAACACTTTCAAACTCACTTAGCTTGCGAAAATATTTTTAACCATTTATCTTTGGTAAATATATTATTAGCAAATGTTTTGGAACACGACGTGAAGACACCCATTTGTAGTTATCAGTGTACATATCCACTTTGTGTTAATGGTTATTTAGGAAAAGTTTTCTTGTTTAAATTTTTTTTAAGTTTAAAGTTAAAATCATGGAATAGAGTTTACTCGAAAATTGTGTCCTCATAATTGACTTGCAAAAATGCAGCTACGAAGAAGTCGAAATACTTCGGTTGCTGCGGGGACTAAAAAGCCATCGAAATTTTTTGCATCGTAACGTGACGCTATTCTAGGAATGGAATAAGCAGACAACAGTGTGAATGCCAATGAAGTCACCGAAATCCGCTGCGCATGCAGAAGATCACGTCCCGACTACGAACGTTATTTTCATGGATGATTGATTGGCCATCTGGTGCCCTGACCTTAGTATATTGGCCTATAAATTATAGTCCATTCTAGATGCCATGTCTTGCACTAATCGTGTTGAGTCTTTGAAGCACGCGGCCTTGTCAATCGATGATGGTCCAAGTCGACTTCGCCGCCGATAGAAGGTAAATGGAGGTCATTCCCAGCAAAAAACACGATTACCACAGAAACGAAAGTGGAAACGATCTAGGCGATGGGAATCGCTTACCCTTTCGCTTCAAGAAGGCCTTCTTTTAACATGGGCATGTCATTGGCGGTAAGCCCTTACCCGCAGCATTACCTTCAAACGAAGGGAGAACGCATTGATAAGCAGAATCCAGAGAAGCGAGCAAAGAATGCCTTACAGAGAAACTAATGTAGAAAGTACATACTTATTTATACTAAATTGAAATCAAATTAAAAGATTATAATTTATTAAAATTAAACTTAAAAATCGGTATGTACGTACATGCATATTTAATTAAGCTTAAAATTGTACCTCCTCACTCTTGTACTTCACTTCATTGACTGACTTCAACTGCGTTGCAAATTGAACAAAGCAAAACATGATTTTTATGTGAGACATATTTCCACAGAAAATAACGGTAGAAAAAGAATTTTTGGATATTCATTCTATTTTTCAGCTGACTACGATGTAGCATTCAACTTTGCATTCTCCAAAATGAAGCAATGAAGCGAAATAAAAAATAATAATGTAGGACATTCTACTTTGCATTCCCTGAAATGAAGCAAAGAAGCGAAACAAATAAAATATTGAAGGACATTCTACTTTGCATTTAGGACATTCTACTTTGCATTCCCTGAAATGAAGCAAAGAAGCGAAACAAATAAAATATTGAAGGACATTCTACTTTGCATTCCCCGAAACGAAACAAAGAAGCGAAATAAATAAGTTATTGTAGGACATTCTACTTTGCATTCCCTGAAATTAAGCAAAGAAGCGAAACAAATAAAATATTGAAGGCATTCTACTTAGCATTTAGGACATTCTACTTTGCATTCCCTGATATGAAGCAAAGAAGCGAAACAAATAAAATATTGAAGGACATTCTACTTTGCATTCCCCGAAATGAAACAAAGAAGCGAAATAAATAAGTTATTGTAGGACATCCTACTTTGCGTTACCGGCAATGCCTAAAAGAAGCGAAAAAATTTGAAGGCATTATACCGCTATGCCTTCTAGAACACGTTACCACTAAAAGCGATTACCGATTTTTTGCTGGTTTTTCGACTGATGTGCCGCATCTAATGCAATAAATATGTAGGAAAAAACAGTTCTGAAAAGTATTCACTTGTTTTCATTTTATTAGCCAAATACCGTGTACGGGGCGAAAATATAAATACGGACGCGACATTTTACCAATTTTTTATCATTTATCTTTTTTTTAGTTAATGTCTATTTTTTTTAAGTATAGCTTGTTATCTAACAAAAACAATGTAAGTCCGAATCTCAAACTTTGCACAAAAATTAGGCAAATGCGACAAATTTTAACAATACTGCACCAAATTTTCAAACTTTTTAATAAGAACTTTTAGAGAAAATATCGGTACCCAGTTTTGCCCATTAAATTTTAGTATAATAACTGCCATACCTAAAAACAAAGCGTTGGGCGGTGCGGTTTCTGACGCTTAGCGTTAGCGCCGAAGTGCCATACCTAAACAAAAGCGTAAACGCTACGTCAAACGCAGAAATAACACCAACAATAAGCATAGGTTTGTTTGTGTGTAACACGAAAATGACAGCTCCGCCCTTTTCTGCAGCCAACTTCAATACCTAACGCCCTGTCAAAATCGGATTTTCCAACCGCTCAGCGTTGACGCCGCGTTGTTTCGGTATGCTTCATACAAATTGTATGGGCATGAGAATTTTTTGACAGCCAGACAACGCTGACGCTTTTGTTTAGGTATGGCAGTAAGGTGCAAGTTTAAAATGTCTGCAAAAGTACCGTTGATTTTTGACAATACTTTTTTTTGTTAACGGTGTTACGCGTTTTTTCCATACAAGCTATAATACATTTGAGAATTTTTTTTTAAATGGAAAAAATGTGCAACACCTTCAACAAAAAAAAATTCCCCAAAATCAACGGTAAGTCCTAGTGACTATTTATAATTTTGCCACTGTATGTACCAAAACATTTGCTAGTACCAAGTTTATCTGGACTATTTTAGATTATTTTTATTAGTCTATAGAAAAGTATGTATTTTTTTTTATTTCCGCCCAAAATGCAGAAAAATAATAGATTTTTATAGATTTCCTTTCATTTTAAGTTAATTGTTTTCGAAATTTACTGCTCTAACTTTGTTTTAGTCACACAGATACTTGGCGCAAGCTGAACGGTTTCTTCACTTTTCCAATGCGTACTTTGCCTTACGTAATTTTTGTTACTTTTTATTTTAAATTCATCATTATTTTTCGTTCAAACCAATAAAACAAAATTTAACTTTTTTGTAAATATCGAAAATAAATAGTTATGTATAAAAATGTATAAAAACAAAAACACTACAATTTGAGGCGCAGTGTTTTTTTTTCATAGCTTGTAAGTATAACTTGTACAAAGGTAAAAAATTCACATGCTCGTGCTAGTCTTAATTTTACAACATAAATACATATACATAATTAATATACGAGTAATAAAAAAACACATATAAATAAATACGATTTGTAGTAGCTAAATGTGAATTTAGCAAATAAAGTATTTGAAAAAAATGCAAAACAATAAATAAAATAACAAAAAGCGCAAGTAACTAAATCAAATTAATTCATAATGCAACACAACAAGAATACAGGTCAATATTAGCAAAAGATTTTCATAGAATTACTAAGTATAATAAATGAAATGAAATGAAATGTCTAGGTATACTAATGAAATGTGGAAATAAATTAGCAAACAAGACGTACAGTTGATATCACAATGTATGGTTTATGTACGTATGTAACACAAGCACGCTACTGTTAAGGTATACCACAAGTCCACCCACACTCACAGGAAGGTAGATAAGAACGTATGTGTGCTCTGTTTTGGTTCTCTATAGCTCTGATAACCGATTCTATAACATTTTTTTCATATAAGTAGGTGCTGAATGTCAAAATACGTAGTATTATAATATTACCGTAAATCCTTCCAACTTAAGTACCTTTTAGGACCCTCTCCATGTTAACTGCATGGCAATAAATAAAATGCGTTAAACAAGCAACAAAAAGTATTGCTTCAAAGTCCAAAGTCCATTTATTAAATAGTTTTTCATTTTCCATGCAAGAAAAGTTCGTGTCTTAGAGGCTTTGGTTCCCATTTTGTTCTCTTAGAAATGTTTCCAAAATTATTATTCTCAGTTTTTTTCTAACTTTCGTTCTTGTGAAAATACGAGACTTTTATGTGGAATGGTTTGAACGAAGTTTATACCTTCAAGTAAAGTCCATACCCCAGATATAGTATCCTACGTTTGTTAAGTATTTTTGACTAAATTAAATCTAGCTTTGCTAAAAAGTGTATATCAAGCCCTCGCTGATAGTTTAAGATCATTTCCCGCGAAGAAGATTTTAGCTGTCATCACCAAGCATGAAAATATTAAGGTGATTTAATTGGGTTTCCATTGGAGTTTTCACTATTTTTTTATTTACGACTCATTGTAAAATTCAATGCAAATTTTTAAACTTTATAGAAATGGGAACTAAAAAAAGTTGATGGATTTTTTTAGCAAAACTCTGGGAAAATTTCCACTGGAGCTTCAATCTAAAAGCGTGCAAAAAATAACGTAAATGGGGGTAGATAAATCTTTTATGAGAAGCTTTTTCGTACACTTGGAGGTTTGACATTGCCAGCCGAGGAGTATCCGCTATAAGAAAAAATTTTTCCTCGATGATGCTGGGACCAAGAATCGCAGCATAGACTTAACGATCGGTAGTAGTCACCCCTAAGCTCTCGATTACGACGGCAAGGGCATAACTCAAATGCAAAAAAAATCAGTAAAAACTCAAACCCATTATTAAAAAAGTTCAAATAACATCGGATGGGGATTGTTCACATATGCAAAATAAAACCGGCTTATCCGTTTTCTTTCTTAGTTTCAAAATTTTTTCCAATTGCTTTTTTTGGAATAACTCGAAAATGGCGTTTGAAAAAAAATCCGAATAATGCAGCATCCTAGTAAATATTAAGGAATAATATATCATTACTGATATGTTACTGATTATCACTGTTTTCGTAAGTCTTAGGAATCTTAACATAATAAAGGAGTTCTTGCACGAAACTTTGCTAGTATTTGAATATACTCTCTTCGAAGGTTTATTTAAGTTTTAACTAAGTTTTCAGAAATTCGTATAACAAACGTGTGTAGATATAGAAAATTTAACTGTACATTGTTATTATAGAATCATTTCATTCTGTTGAAGAAAACATGCGCAGCCCAGCCAGTTATCGTTATAAGGTGCTGCCACAGCAACCTTATTAGGGAGATGTGCTCTGATACCCTCACCGACCTATCAAGTTATGGACTCTCAGCGAACTAAAGACAGAACTGTCGTTTAAATACGAGTATTCTGTTAGTGCCAGAAGTAATTCTGTCATTACTTTGGTGGCTTTAAACAGAAAATTTCCTGCTAAGATCCTTAAATTATATTATGCCAGAGTCTGCCTGAAATTTATCTATGCAATACGCTAATTTCGACCAGCTTTTGTCTAAATTTCCTCAAATGTTAGAAGTACCAGACCAGGCCCTGGAGTTAATAAACTGCATATGATAAGAAAACCAATGCTTCCCCTGAATGAGTTTTCTTAACTAAGACCAATCTTAATAGGGCCTAGATCGGTCGCAGTATAGAAAACCTTAGCCAATATGGCCTACTCATCAGTTCTGGAAGTGGCTCAAAGATTTGAATTTTAATGTCGGTTTATTTGCAAGATTTAGCTTAGCAAAGTGGTGCCTCTAACACAGCAAAACCTAGTCCTAAATATTTATATGTTTTTAAAAGGTCAAGATAATTATTTCTCTTTTCTGTGTACATATGTATGTATGTACATCATGCTAAGTTTTAGTTAATCGCAAGCACGCCTATGTCAATAAACAGATCGCCTTTGGAATAGCAGCTACACAACATTGCAAAAAATATCTGCCCCGAGTTTCCTGATGGCATCTATGTACAGGGGCTCTACTGTGGTTACTGGCTGAATAGAGCGAACATTATTATTCTGCCTATTTAGTACTCACCAGTTTCCCTATCATACCCACTATAGGTAATAGCAAAACTGTGCAATGCCTCTCTAAAAACGATAGTTCATTTAAACCGAGGTTTTACATATGTAAGGTTATTACAATTTAACCGTTTAGTAAAGCGAGTCCTGTCCACAAATTGAGCCTAGAACCATTGATGAAAATATGAAATTTTTATGGCTTCAATTTCACCTTTACTCTGGAAACTCCCGGCGAACAACAGAAAAAAAATCCTTTCAGATTTAGTCTAGACTCTATGAAATTCTATTTACTAGATTTCATAAAGGAGACTAGGCATATTGTTCAAAAATGCTGACTTTCCCACTGGTTTTCGTTTGGTCCTATTCAAAAGGTTTGCTTCATCTTTCAGGAAAATTAAGTTATTTTCCAAACGCTAAGGGATTTTTCCTTTGTGTACCCATTATTTGGAAGCTCTCGATTTATGCACATCCACAGGAAATAAGTCCGTCTTGACGAGGATTGTTTTCCATGAATACCAAGCCTTCGAATAGATCTGTTCTGGAGGAGATTACTGGCATTCTAAGTTATGAAAAAGTATCCCCAGAACTAGTGGCTAGCGTAAGCGCAAGCCACAACACTGTTCTGAAAAGTTGTTAACTATACTTAAACTTAAAATTTGTTATTTAAAAAACTCGCAGCAACACCTTGTTCATGCCACCTAACTGCTTGAGATTGTGGGTGGCTTCTAAAAACCGGCGGTAGTGTGGCACTCGTAGTTAAAAGAATTTAAACTAAATAGAAAAATCGAAACAATAAAGAAGTAATGAATAAATAGCAAAGCAAAACCACAAAAGTAAATCTAAGGGCAAAAGCAAAAAACAAACACAAAAGGTTAGAATTAAATTTTAAAAAAAAAAACTAGGAAAAGTCGATATTTAAGAAGCGTTTGTTTGCTAAGCACACAGACTAAAGAAACAAAAATATTCTAAAGTGAATTTTCCACTAATTTGTAAAAAAAGATTATAAGCGAAAAAGAAAAGACCAAAAACAAGAGAACAAAAATAGGAAACGATACGAACTCAACAATACAGAGAGATAAACCAAATAAAAAACAAAAAATTACCAAGAATAGTTTCTAAGCAAATAGGTTTAATGAAATAGTGAAAATAAATAAGAAATTATAATAGAACGATGATTAAATAAAAACTAATTAATGTTGACGAAATAATAAAAAAAAAAATTAAATTTAGCTGTAAGCAGATTTCAAGTTTAGAAGCAAACAAATTGGAATGTTTAAGTGTGAAATGTTAATGGAAAATCTATAGGAAAGCTACATGCAGAAAAACTATGCAATCAGACTAAGAAGAAGTGGCGGAGAGTGGCAGTGAAAGTCAAGGTTTGTTGATAGGATTTTTAATTTCATATTGAAATTATTGTTATCATTTTCGACTCTCGCCCACTCTGTATGCAATCGTACGAATACAATCAATGCAGCATGGCACACAAATCATCAGCGAGCGAGACAAAATCTAGATGAAAAGAACCAACAGCAAACCAGTTTCGAATTACTTTAAACAAATAAAAATTATACAAAAGCGTCTAACAAAAAAAAAAAACGCGAAACAAAATTGCATTGAAGTTAAGAAACCAACCGAAATGTATTTGAAAGCAAAAAAAAAACGACTGCCCACAACAACAACAAAAGTATTAATTAAATTAACAGTAAAAGAAAAATTTATTAATTGACATTTCATCACGTTTGTAATGAAGACGAAAGCTAAATAAAAAAAAAGAAATTTAAGCAAACATCCATACACACAAAACATTGATAATAGTTAATTGAAATAGCAGCAAAATGTAATACGAAAAATAAATAAAATGAAATGAAAGCGAATGTAATTATCAAGTGTAGGCCTCCCCAACTGGGGACCTAATGTGGTAATAGTGGAATTAAAAAATGAAAAAAATATTAAATTTAATGATATGAAACTGAAGTAACATTTAAGAATAAATAAAATTGCATGTAATTTGAAGAAATTTTAAAAGTGGCATTTTTATTTCGAAAGTTTGCATTTAATGGTTGGCATAAGTTGTGAAGAATAAATTTTATAATTTCTTTACAAGTACATTGTCGTGAAAAAAAAACACAACAGAGAGCAATAATGGGCTCAACTTGACTTGCATGCCTACATAAATCGGGCTGCAGGTAAGAACTTTGTTAGAGGGTGGAGCAAAAATCATTTCGTTATTGTTGTATGTTTTCAAAATCATTTACGATTTCGGTCTTCAGCTCTGAAATCGTGTCGAGGTAATTGGCATAGACCAGAGAAAGTAGTCCAATGGTGTCAAATAGCAAGATCTCGTCGGCCATTCGACTTCGTTTTATCGGTAGCTAATGCGTCCTGGGAAAGCCATAGAAAGTTTTTTACGCTGCCGGCATCATCTTCTACTTTGCCCTTTAGCCGAGCACCTGTGCGCAGACGCACGGGTGTTGTCAGGTTTTGCACCGTCCCAGTTTCTTTGAATTTCTTACACAAAAGGCTGAATGTTAACCGAAAGAATAATAATGCAATCAGTGTTGCCATTTTGGTGCTTTTGGAGCTAGATTTAGCTCTTTATTTTTCTATTTAGCTCCAAAAATTGGGTTTTAGCTCCTGGTCCTTTTTTTAGATCTTTTCAAATTTATCTAGCACTTTTTCAAGCCCAAGAAAGTTGTAGTTGTATTTGGCAATACAGTTTCTGCAACGTGCGCAGGAGCACACAAACTATAACGGACAGTAGTTCGAGCTTCGATAAGCTCAGACGGTGTATTTTCTCTCAGGTGGCCACTGGAGAAAACGAAAGCTAAAACTTAAGCGTTGTCAAATTTCTAAATTCGAAATGCAGTGGAAAAACTTATATTTGTATCCCCCGTAAACTCTTCGACCTAGGTTAAATAATTCAAAAATTTATTAGAAGAAAATCCTTTTTCTGAACGCGCGGATTTTATTTTACCTTACTAATTTTACTTTTAAGGAGAGCTGGAATTAAAATTTTTCAGAAAATCTTTTGCGAAAAAATTTTCACAACCCGAGTTTTTATGGTTAATTCAAATATGTTAAATTGCAGATGTTAACAGTATTTTTAGTGTGCATACATATAGGTGTTATAAGTGCCATAGCAACGAATTCGAACTATATGCACCTTATTTTGGTTTTAAAGTTTTTTTCAGCACTTAAACTTATAAAATTCGTTGTTTTTATTCAAATTTCGGAAAATGTAAAAACAACCTTACGTCAATAAATGCTCAACTTAAAAAAAATTTAGCTCTTCAATTTAGCTACTATTTAGTATAATTTAGCTCTTTTTAGCTCTTTCTTCGACCGTTTTAGCTACAAACGAAATTTTTCTCTGGCAACACTGAACGCAATACGCAAAATGCGCTTCGTGCAGAACGGCCATTTTCATAAAACATTTGGTTAACTTTTGCGCGTTGTTCAACTCAGTATCGCTCCATAACGGAGTTTGCCAAAGCCTGTAGTCCAATTGTCTGAGAAAAATAAAAAAAGCATTAACATATTCCTAATAAGTGCTGTCAAAGATCTGCATTACCCCTTAATCACCCCATATATATGACATAGATAACTAGATATGAAACTCTCTAATTTTTTCTGAGAGCGCGCCCTGGAACTCGTTTTCGTACTTGGCAGCACTGCCAATCCGTGGGCAGATAAACAGCTGACACGCGAACTGGCGAGCTACCACTAGATGCGTGGAAAATGCATCACATTGAATTCAGTGGATTTCTTCTTCCCGCATTTTTTAATATTACTATAAAACAGTATTTGTAACTAAACGCGACTTTACTGGCAATATAAACACTGAAATATAAAATAGATATGAAAAATATTGCAACTTTTGTTCGTTGTGTTTAATCAAAAGTTTCTCCATAAATTTCTCTATAAATGCCCATAAATGTTTTCGTCACAGTGGCTCTACTGGAGAATGTTATAAAAAATACACACTTTGACAGCGCTCTCACGAGAAAAAGAGTTTCATATCTAGTTATCCATGATATATGACGCGGCAATGCACCAACGAGTTTAGTAGTATCCGATAGGCCTAATCGATTTAAATAATTTCTTTACAATTACCAATCTCCGGATGTTTCTGAATGATAGATGCTCCAATGTTGTAAGACTAATTTTGATGTGCCTTACTCCTGGAGTTTCTATACAGTTTTGAGGAGCAGGATCAATAGCTTCTCACGCGAAGTTAGTATATGAGCAAAAGTTTAAAAGAAACACAATTTTAAGCTTACATTTTAAAGGCTGATTTCGATTTTTCAACATAAAATTCGAAGAAGTTTCACGACAGTGAGTCGCCTTGGGAATAACCTGGTGTAGAGTGGTGGCTTAAGAGAAACTTACATATAAAACTTTCCTCAATAGTATATTCAGCCGACATGTCAAAATTTATTCAGTGTTTTTGAAGATTAATAAAGAAAAATCCCCAGGTTTGATATTAAGGGTATTCATCAAACCTTATAAATGCATTGTAAACCGTATAAACTTATAACTGTGTAAACCTTATAAATGAACTGTCAAAATTTGTATGCAAACTCGTTTACACATTTCTGATAAATTTCTCCAGCGATTTCACTGAATAAACTTGATAAACTGAAGCCAATGCAACTCTGTCGCAACTCGTAGCTATGTTTTCTTGGGCAATAATCGGGATCCACATTAAAATTTCGCACGTAAATTCAACAACAGCGATACGATCCTGATAGAGATCTGGTTCAATTATTATCCGTTCTGTTTGTTTTGTTTCACTGATAATTTGTCTGCAAAGTTTGGTAGCCATGACAAATGAATTCATACACAAACAGACATTCTGCCATTGTTTCTTCTAACTCGGTTCAAATTAATCACCTTTATGTTATATTTATATGTATTTGAATAGATATTATCTCGTAATATAATTTTTTCCCATTTAGTGAGTTAGTTTCTATAATTTCTTCATCCTCGTGCTAGTAGTATAAAGTTAGTGATACTGAGCTCGATAACCAAAGAAAACACGACTATTGTCGCAAGTATAAACGAAAAGAGAGTGTGGGTCGTTCATGTAACAGAGTGCGTAAGCTTATAAGATTATCTGCTTGATAAAGTTATCGGTTTAGATGAATACCACTATTGTTCCAGTTTGGCAAGCCTACTCACGAATGAAAATCAACACTTGAGTAGTGGGCTTGGAAATCTTTTTGGCAGAAAAGTGGTCTATTTTACGCAGTTGCATGCTCGCTCATATCTCTTGTCGTATATTATCTATCATGCATGCTTACTTGGACGTCACGCGATCAAGAACTTAAGCAATCGCTTTCAAGTTGCAATACATTCTCGATTTTTTTACTAACACAATCGCACTCTTACAACCTCATTGCTCAATAGGCACTTTAATACATTTCGAACTGTAGATCGCTTACGTTGATTGGGAGATCTTTTCATGAGATATTGATCGATAGCTCCGAAAAGTACCAAAAAACATGTTTTTCGAAAAAATCACGAAATGCATTTGAAAATAAGGGAAATGTTTAGTACCACTCACACCGTTTTTTGGGTGGGGGGCGGAGGGGGAGGGGGCGGGGCCCCCAAAACACCCCCCAATAGAAACGAGACAGTCGCCGCTTTCTAAAAAGGGGAACCCCTCCCTTGGACTCCTCCCACAGGCACCTAGGGAACCGTTTGAAAAAGGGGGAAAAACGGATTTTTCTTAGGCAAACTGAGCAGTTTGAAGTGGAATATGACCCAACTAACAGAAACCGTGGGATTTTTTAATAAAAGAAATTATGCCAAATTAGATATAAGGGGATTTTGAATAAAGAATAAAAAGTTAATTAAAAATAGAAAAAAAAAGTTTTTATAAAAAAAAATGTTCTTTTTAACAAATGTATTTTTGCGTAGAATTCCTTTCTACGTAAGCGGCCTTCGGCCGAACTTAGGGATTATAACCCTCAGGCAGTAGAATTCTCCTTTCTGTGTTACCAAAGAAGGGGGGCTGAACACCTTTTGCAGAGAACACCTTTCTGCGTAGGCGGCCTTCGGCCGCACTTAGGGATTATAACCCTCAGGCAGTAGAATTCTCCTTTCTGTGTTGCCAAAGAAGGGGGGCTGAACACCTTTTGCAGAGAACACCTTTCTGCGTAGGCGGCCTTCGGCCCCACTTAGGGATTATAACCCTCAGGCAGTAGAATTCTCCTTTCTGTTTTGCGAAGAAAAGGAGCTGAACACCTTTTGCAGAGAACACCTTTGTATATTTTTAATGCTTACTGGGTTATATCCTATCTTCTTTTGTCTCTCATTCTTTTGCATATTTTGGAGTTTGACAGCTGAACTCCGCCATTTAATTTGCATATGCAACCAAAGTCAGACGCGTGATTTTGAAGGTGTTTTTATTTAATGAATTGTGATGAATTGGTTAATATTAAAGTCGTAAAGCAAGTTATAACAAATCAAGTAAAGTGTAAAGTGAAGGGGAATACAAAAATATATTGGTAAAGTGGCTAATTTAAGCAGAATAGGAGTGATAAATGTACGCTAATTTCCGAATTTTACAAAAAAGGGCATATTTCAAACCCAATTTGTAAATAAATTAGTAACCAAAATTTACAAAAGTGAGTGTTAAAATATTGCGTGGACCCTTGACTACAAGTGTGTGAAATTTTTTTTTGGATCGGGCCACCCATTTGGACGGAATAGCCCGAAATAGTTGTGAGCGGTACTAAACCCCACCCGAAAATAAAATTGTGTACTGTTTTCGTGTTCATCGAACCAAAATATACTTACAAAAATATAGGTTAACGCGACTAGTATACAATTTGTAGAGCAGTGTTAGATACTGATACTTGTGATGCTGGTCTCCATTTTCTTGGCGTTCATTGTCAATGGCCGCAAAAAAATTTAGAACGCAATGACTTGTTGAAGCTTCGTTCTCATGTAGTTATTAATTAGTTATCGACACTCATATCCAAATAACGAATAAATTGCGGGATAAAGGCCACTTGGAAAAAATCAGTACATTTTGAGGTTTTTCTGGTTTGAAAAACTACGCAGGACAGACCTTTGAATAGCAGTACAGCTTTGCAAATTACAAGACGGATGGTCACCGTAAGTATAAATACGGTTTAGCACTCGACTATTTATACATATATTGACAGGGTGTTGCCAATATTGTGCAATATTTTATCATTCCTATTTCTATTACGTACTGTACTGAAAATCATTTGCAACATATATTTATGCAATTATCTTTTAATCTTTTTAAAATATTTTTTATTAATGCCAATAATAAAATACCTAGTTATTATCATACATTAATTAACTTATCTTAAAAGTAAAGAGTACATTAAATTAAATCAAAAAAATTAAACTTAATAACAGAAAATTTTTACCTTGACCTCTCTTTAAACTTAGTATTTCTTTCGTCAAAATTGAACAATACATCCGTAACTAGTAACCGCTAGACGGCGCTCGATAGCAGAGTTTAAACTGTGTGCTTGTTATCGGCAGATATCGCACCGACTTGCGCGTAATTTCCTAAAATAAATAAAAAACGTGTCGCCCTCACCGATATGAGCTAAAATAACTAAAATGTTTAGATACTAAAATTTTAAGAACACCGTCAATTTTATTGACCAGCATTTTTTAGCAATATAAAATATAATAAAAAAATAATTTAATAAACCCCAATGACATAAGCCATATACATATATGAGGCAATTTTACAACAACTTTTAGTTGAAAGCAACAATCGTCTGGTTCATATACATATACCCTTGTGGTCAGCTAATTAAGTCAAGTGACTTTTTGACTAGTTTTGGCTATTTTTGTTTTTTTTTTTTTTGATTTAATGTTTATACTTTTTTTCTAAAAGTCTAGCACTTTACCTAACCAGCGCCAAATAAATTCACATTTGAAACTTCGTACAAAAATTATGAAAATATAACAAACTTTAACATTTGCACCCGAAAGTTCTAAACTTTTTCTTCAGAATTTTAGAAAAATTAAATTGTAGTAGGTTAAAGTGCAAACCTCAAGACGCTAGAAAATCACGTTGATTTTTTATAATTTTTTTAGCTGACGGTTTTGTACATTTTCTCCCATAAAAAGTACGCTCGACAATTTCGATTGTATGAGAGAAAATGCCTAGCACCATCAGAAAACAAAATATTAAATAAATAATATAAAAAAAAAACTTTTTAATATACAACGCTTTTATAAATGGACTAAAAAAGTAGAAAATAATACTTCTCAGTCCCATAGAATTTGTTTTGATAACTTTTGATTTTGAAATTTTAGCAAAAGTCATTATAAACAATCTACGAAATTGAAAATGAAAAACGTGGAGCGCATGCAATACAAAGCATTCGATTTAATTGACAATAGTCAAACTACATACGTAGACATAAAATTTCTACGGCGAAAGTAGAACTTTGAAATCGATTTTAATCGGTCGTTATTCATATACCCACATACATACATTCATATATTACTTTTCATATCAATTCAAGTGTATTACATGCGCCCCACGCTTTTCATTTTCAATTTCATAGATTGTTTATAATGACTTTTGCTAAAATTTCAAAATCAAAAGTTATCAAAACAAATTCTATGGGACTGAGAAATATTATTTTCTACTTTTTAGTCCATTTATAAAAGCGTTGTATATTAAAAAGTTTTTTTTATATTATTTATTTTCTACTTTTTAGTCCTGTCTGAAAAAAAGTTTGCAATAGATATTAAAATAATTCAACGATATTAATAGAAAGGGGCACACACATGCATTTACATATGTATGTACATACAAACGAGCACCAATTAATTTTATTTAAAGAAATGGCGTGTCGTCTATTTCCGCCGATATGCGTGTATAAACCCTCCTCAAAGTCTAGCCAAAAAGCCAGCAACTCTCACAACAGGTTCCCCAGAGCAATTCGCTCGAGATAGTGGTACCCGGTACACGTAATACGCGGCACACAGCACTACAATCCGCCAAAACAGGCCACCCGGACCAAAATTTCCACCGTAGAAGGCAGAAACCCCGAGCGGCAGTGCAGGAGCCCAAGAATTACCCTTAAAACGGCCACAGGAGCTTAAAAAGACCAACTGGTTCCCAACTGGTTCCCGGACTGGTTACCAACTGGTCCCACGAACTAGTTACCAACTGGTCCCAAAGTGGTTACCAAGTGGTCCACCTATACCTCAAGTGGTCCACAAGTCACTTCACTTACAAAGCATTCGATTTAGTTGACAATAGTCAAACTAATTTTATTTAAAGAAATGGCGTGTCGTCTATTTCCGGTGTAGCAAACGTAGTACATAGGGCGACATCTAGATGTCATCTACCTCGCCCTATTCACTATGCTTTTTTATAGGAGCTTTTCAAAGCTTTGCTTTGGTGTCGGAACACAACATTGAAAGTTTCTGGAACACAACATTGCAAGTTGATAAAAGCGTTGTAAAATCAACGCGATTTTCTAGCGTCTTGAGGTTTGCACTTTAACCTACTAAGCTACAGAACTGCATACCAACAATTTTTCAAAAAATTCTTAATAAAAAGTTAAAAATTTTTGGGTGCAAATGTAAAAGTTTGTTGAATTTTCATAATTTTTGTACGCAGTTTGAACTGTGGATTTATGTGAAATAGCCAAAACTAGTCAAAAAGTCACTCGACTTAATCAGCTGACCACAAGTGTATATACAAATTTTTATGGAGTAAAATTTAAAGATAATATTCACAGGCAGTTAACATTTCCCTTATCTGTTGCTAGTATTACAGTTGCAAAAGGTTTAAGTAATTAATTTGAAATATATCCACACTTTACGAAATTAAGTGGAATAAAAAAAAAATATATATATGCACACGTTTTTGTTTGAAAGGAAAATTTAATACTTTTCAATTCATACTCTCTGTAGTTCAATTAGAACAAGTAAGAAAGTCTAAGTTCGGGCGGAGCCGAACATTAAATACCCGGCGCAAGTATTAAATATATGTTTTCCACCTTTCCGAAAGCTACCGCTACATGATAAGCCGGGGTGTATACATTTTAAGTAAATTAGCGTCCTTAAATTTCGAAATATTGAAATTTCAAGCATATCTGAAATTTACCGTTATATGAAAAGCGGCCTCAATTTTAGTCCGATTTCAACAATTTTCAACGGTTTGCTTTTATGTGGCAAGCACAATAACCATACCGAGCTTGGTACAAATTGCTAGAACGGTTAGCGAGATACATATATGTGATCACAAGTGTGCGGTGCTACGCCCATTTTACAAAATTTTGTCATAAACGTATTTCTTGGTAAAGAATTGTTGCAATCATCAATTTTGAATAAATTAGCTTCAATATTTACTGATTTATCGAAGATTTTGTATTTCTCGAAATTACCGTTATATGGGATGTGGGCGTGGTTATTGTCCGATTTTAGAAATTTTCGGCCAGTTGGTATGCTGTACCAGGACCAACAACTGTGCCAAGTTTGGAAGAAATTGGTGTAGCGGTTACCAAGATATACACATGTAACCATAAGTGGGCGTGGCTACGCCCATTTGCCAAAATTTTGTAAAATACTTATTTTTCGTCTAAAAGTCATTGCAAATATCAATTTTGAGTGAATTATCTTCAGTAGTTACTAAAATATCGCAGTTTTCGTTTTTCTGAAAATTACCGTTATATGGGAGGTAGGCGTGGTTATTATCCGATTTCGCCCATTTTCAATACCATCCGTCCCACGCCCAAAAGAAGTTCACGTACCAAGTTTTTTTACTCGAGTTATCGTGTGCACAGACGGACGGACGGACAGACAGTCACCGCTTAATCGATTTCTCTTTTCATTCTGATCATTTATGTATACATTTGTCTATATCTATCTCGATTCGTTTTGCCTGTTACAAACAACCGTTATGTGAACAAAATTAATATACCCTTGTGCACAAGTGCGCTCGGGTATAAAAATACTTACATATGGATGTATTTCCCTGCATTTATTTACCATTCATTTGCCCTTCCTATAAATATAATAAAAATGCATGCCGTCGTAAGTTCGCTGAGCCTAAAGTTCCAAGTCCCAATTTCGTTGACATTTCACCGGGATCCCGGTCCTTTTGTAATGATTATGTAAGCATTTTTAATATCGAATGATAAGAGTACACACGGAATTTCTGAATTTTCCCCAAAACAATAAGTAATAAAATTCATGGCCAGTCAAAAGTGGAATTCAAGTCTGAATCACACTAAAGTCGATGTTAAAACATCGCTGAAACTGGCATCGATGTATCGTCAATTTAGCGATTTTAGGAAATTGTAAACATCGATGGCAAACATCGAATTTTGAACCGATGTTTCAAAAATATCGATGCATCGTTTGCATCCCTACACGCTCCTCGTCAGTATGATACTTTAACCCACTAAATCTCCGATCGTGTATCAACCGGCCATACAAAAGTATGAAATTTAGGGCTGCCAGTGAGTTGAGAAGCTTTCTTCCTTTGGGATGAGTCTATTCTACCGCTCATGCTTTAAAACCGCCTGCTATGAGCACTGCGCTATTCATCTTGGCGTCATTTTTTTTGACCGAAAATTGAATAAATGGGCTTGGAAAACATGCAGAAATCGATATTTTGCGCGCCAAGTTAGGAAATCGTTTTATCACCCGTCTCGGTGACGTCAATTGGCCACCTCTGAGCTGCGATTTGACGCCTTTAGACTTTTTTGTGAGGTGCCGTAAAGGACCACGATTGAGAGAATACAAAGGTTGCGCCGATCTCGGACCGCTATTCCTCTCTTAACGAATTTGACAGAATCGTGGTTTGCATGACGTCACACTTGTGCAACTTCTTTACGTTTTCCTTGCAACATTTTGTCTTCTTCTTCCATTCTTGTTCACGTTTTGGCATTTCTCTCTCGCAATTGCACCAGTGTGACGTCACACAAAAATTATTCTCACAAATCCTCTCTGATCGGCGCAATCTTGTATTCTATCATTCTTGGTAAAGGACCGATATTATGCGAACACTACATTAAGGTACAGGCCCTTATGGCTAGAAACCGTTGGAAAAATGAGCTAGTAAGGTGCGCTCCTGCGAAACCAGCCGATACAGCCACCTGAAAAAATTCCAGTTCCATAAAACATATAAAAAGAAACCACTGTAAGGACCACCCCGTACAGATGTACATATAAACATATATCTGCATAAAATATGGGTCACTTTTCACTTTCTTTTGTTAGTAAATATGTATATTTTTCAATGGCTGTAAAATTTCCTTAATACTTAGTATACAAGCCCCCTTTGTCAGTTTTCACCGCCCCCGCTACTGGCTTTGTCTCAAACCTAAATCAGGTTTTTATAATCGCCACACTCGAATTATTTCCACGTGCTTGCAATCTGCCTTTTCCGTCTGTGCTTCATCGGCATTCTGATGAATGAGTAATTTACACACCCCATCAACAGGTGTTTCAGTTTGCAACAGCATAACTGGAGTGACACTTCATCACAGGTTGCTCACTGAATTTGACCCGAAATGATAAAGGAATCTAAAAATAAAACATAACAGCACGTACTGCCACAAACGACGCCAACCTGAAGGAGGCGCAATATAAAAGTACTCGTAACGCCTTCTGTCCAAATAAAGCACACCAAACGCTCAACAAGGTCAGACAGAACAATTCAGCATTGAAATGAAGGTACTTGAAGCGCATTGATTTAAAATTTAAATTCCATTTACACATATCGGTTACTTATGTAAATTACTCTGTTTTTAAAGCTCCACGTTCAAAACTTCCTGACTTCAAGCGCTCTTCTGGCGTATATCACTCTCGCTAGCGCTCAGCAGACTCTCTATCCTGCTCTTAAAGTAAGACAGGTTCCCCTGCTCACCAATGGTCAGCTGGGTCTGGTGGTGAATAAAGTGGAATTGGCCGCACCTGTGACGGTGACACGGGATGGACAGGGAAGACCAATAGTAAGGCCGCAGGCGTTGAGCGGACAACCGAGAAATTTGCCGCTGCCTCAGACTTTCAGCCAGCAGCCGAATAGGCAACAGCCGAATAGGCAACAGCCAAATGGACAGCAGCCGAATGGACTGCAGCCAAATAGGCAAAAGCCAAATGGACAGCAACCGAGTTGGCAGCAACTGAACCTGCAGCAACAAAACAGACAGCAACCGAGCTGGCAGCAGCCGAACTTACAGCAGCCGAGCTGGCAGCAGCCAAACTTGCAGCAGTTCGGCTGGCCGCAGCCGAGTTGGCAGCAACTGAATTCGCAGCAGCTTAGTTGGCAATCAGTGTATGGGCTTAATAGTATCATTTCGAAGTAGATCCGAGAGACAAATGACAACTGACTGAAATGTTTCAAAGTAGATGAAATAAAATTATAACTGCAAAAAATACTTGTATTTAAATATCTGCGGCTTAAGATATCAAAATCATACTTCCCAAAAAACGCACTTGAAAGGGGACGTTTTTGAGGGATTATAATCTTAAACATTTGTATTGAAAATCCGATTCCTAATAAGTAGGGATTACAGTGATATGAAAGCTTTCACTTTGGGTCAGAAGAACATTGGGTAGAAATCATTTTTGTTTTATTTAATAAAACTTTTAATCGTGACATTATTTTCAAAGAGAAGGTGGAGGCGACCAAAGCTCGCTTCTACCAACTCTACGAGCGCGATGAAAAATCGTGCTAAGCGACAGGGTGGGCAAGAAGGGACCTGTGGTCCCACCCTCATAAACTTCACGACGAAATGTTCGACAACGGATTGGGGCTAGTCAACTTTCCTGGGAACCGATAAATACACTAAATTCCACCATAATGAGGTCAATCAAGCCACATGACCATTTTCGGAAGAAAAATTAGAACTGTGATAAACGAATGGCTTCCAGTATTTTAGACGACAATACGAGTGGCCAACATTGACTCGGAAAACCGTTCGAGACAGTAAACAGTTGAGATTCGTTAACGTCTTTGCGCGGCAACAAATGCGAGCGTAGCAACGCAAGCAAAGCTCGACTTCCAAAAGTTTTAATTACAGGAAACAGCCATTAACTTCGTTACTAGACTCTCAGTGCTACTCTCACACAGTACCGACGGTGAGAAAGTTGTTGGATTTCGGCCAGAAAATAAGCCGAAAAGAGGATGATGAATAAGCTTTGATAGAGCGCAGCGCAAACCCTACGGAAGAGCTTCAGGGAATTGAGAAAAGAAAATGGACGTATAATTCTAAAGATGAAAAAAGAAGATAAAAAACATACGTGCGAAGAGCATGAGATCCTGGTCGATAAAATAGTCTCCGAAAATTGTATCTGAATGTTTTGTAACTCATGTATTGAATGAAGGTTTTAAGACCGGAAAGAATTCTATTAAGAGTAGAACGGCAACTTGCTGACTGACGTCCAGAATGCACTTAACCTGGCATTTTTAACCTGCTGAATTTTACTATCAGTGAATCGAGAGAAGAAGGTACTCCCGAGCCTTCAGTCGATGACGATGGAGTCCGTGTCTCACCGCACGACTACGACGAGGGACGAAGAGCAATTTCAGTTCTAAAAAACAAAGCTGCTGGAGCTAGCGGCCTGTCAGCTGAGCTAGCCTGGCGAGAAGCCATGCAGAATATATTTGACGACTCGAATTCAAATGTGGTCGGCCCAGTATATGTACAAGAAAGGTTACGCCGACATATGCGTCAACTACCTCGGAATAAACCTCTCGAGCGTATTATTCACCGTCCACGAACTGATCTGACCTTATCGGTGTGGCTTTAGACTTAGTAAATCTACAATATATCATGCCCGTTCTGATGTAGGGTTAGAGGCTTTCAGAGAATCTTTCTGCGGAAGGTTTTTGGACCTTTGCGCGATTACCGAATTGAGCCGAAAAATAAGAAACAGAGGCTTTGCTGGCTACGCCATATTGTACGAACGTATGAGAATGGTTCAGCTTTGTGAGAGTTCGATCTAGTACCCGCTGGTGGTGCAAGGGGAAGGCCTTGTCTACGTTGGAAATACCAGGAGGAAAGACTTGGTTTCGAAACAACTAAACTAAAATTAATAAAATGATTTCTTTTTTTCATAATTTTTTTTAATCAGGTTCTTCAACTACAGCAATTCCAGGAAAATCTTATAACAGCTTATTTCTTCAAGAGAGTCGACACAACAGGCGCTGCGTACGTAACTGGAGCGACTGAGGCAATTCGGACAGCTGGAGCCACGGCAGCGACACGAGCAACTGGAGCGCTGTACACAGCTGGAGCTGCGTAGTGAGAATAAGTCGCCACAGCTGGAGCGGCATAGGCAGAGTAGGCGGCATAAGGAGCAGCAGCGTAAGTGGCAACGGTTGGCACTGCGGAGTAAGTCAAAGGAGCTACGAAACCAGGATTAGCCTGGGCAACAGCGAAGAAAAGAGCCAAGCAAATGAGGAACTAAAACGAAAAGGATAAATAAAATTTAACCACTTTGAGTTAGTAAAATATTTCACACTGGTAAACTGTAAAAACTTTCCGAGTTTATTGTTACTTACTTTCATTTTAAGTTATGATTTTTTTGGTTTTTGTAGTTTAATACTTTATGACGAATGTTGGCAAACTGATATCGATGTACTCGGTGAAAATGCTATTTATAGCAAAAACTTTTTTGCACTGCCTTAGATAAAGAATTCGCCCACACTCTGAGCACATTTTTTTTTGATTTCAGCAAATTCTATTGGAAATTAGCTTACAGAAGCAAGTACAACAATTACAACTTTGCAAACCGGTAATGGCCCAATTTATTTGCGTTTATTTCCTGCTTCTGTACTTATGGGTTTTTGCGCATTTCGCATGAAGAACTGTTAAATTGTTAAATGGTTTCACATAAGTACATCAAATGATTTTGCTTATGCAGATAAAAGAAACCAAATTGTCGCTGGCAACATTTTACGCTTAAGTCACCAAAAGCAAGAAGTAACAATTTGTGTTAATTATGCTGCTTGTCCTTATACATGTACATACGTACATATGTACACACATTAGGGTGCATCTACGAAAAAAAAAATCGGTACGGGTTTTCCAGCGGACTTATAAAATTTATTTGATTTGAAGACCTTCGCCAAAATATTTAGAAAACATATTAAGACCAATTTGAAAATACCTCCAAGCACCGAATTTTTGATAAATATAATTAGTTTTGAAAAACTTTTTTTCCAAAAAATTACCTTAGATGATGGCTTAAAAGCCTGCATAAAAATGTTTAAAAGTTTTGTCAACAGAATCGAAAACATAAAGAGATTTTTGAAGGTCACGCAAATAGCAGTTTTTTGCCAAAATATTTTGACTGAAGTCTTTAAGTGCCGTTTCTGAAGTGGGTTTTTGTAATTTATCTACCCTTCAAACACATTTTTCCAGAACAAAATTTGTGTTTAAGGCCAGATAAATTTTAAAACCGGCTCTAAATATAAAAAAGTAATTGTGCCTGGACCACACTGAAGAAGTGAAACTTACGTTACATATCTAGTTTGTCTCATTACCAATATATATATTTATTAATTTATTTATTTACATACATACATATTTATTCACGTACATACATACATCTGCTTTTGCTTAAGATTATATTTTTTGTATTTTTTCTATCTGGATCCCTACCTCTACCCTGTTCGTTCTAATTACATTTGTTATTCTGTTTTCCTTTATCTTTATTTGTATCTTTATACTCTATCGATAACAAAATCGATAGTAACATCCATCAAAATATCGATAACAAACCCGGTATCGATAGCAAAGCCGATAAAAAAATCGATAACAAAATGGATAAAAATATCGACAAGAAAATCGATAAAAAATATCGATAACAAAATCGATAAAAATATCGATAGCGAATTCGACAAAAATATCGATAGCATAATCGATAAGAAAATCAAAAAAAATATCGATAATAAAATCGATAAAAATATCCAATAATAAGTTCCAAGAATCCCGA
The DNA here is from genome assembly GCF_013731165.1 of Rhagoletis pomonella. Taxonomy (NCBI): domain Eukaryota; kingdom Metazoa; phylum Arthropoda; class Insecta; order Diptera; family Tephritidae; genus Rhagoletis; species Rhagoletis pomonella. Next base: position 2,891 of record NW_023461195.1, on the reverse strand, counting down.
AAACCTCTAAAATACCGAAATAGTTCTAAGAGTGAGTCTCTGTGTCTCTTTCTACATCCATTTCTCTAAAATTACCTATATTTTAATCTTTCTTCCTCTATCTTCATCTTTACTTTTATCGGTATCCTCATGTTCATATTTTTCTTTATATTTATCTTTGTTTTTAATTTTAAGTTTATCATTTTCTTCTTCTACATATTTTCCTTCACCTTTGCCTTTATATAAGTGAAGTGTTTAAATTTACCTTGATCTTCATTTTTGGTTTTATCTTTACACATCTTTGTTTTTGTCTTTGCCTTTATCCTTTCCTTTATATATGTACGTACTCACTTCTTCTTTCATTCTTGTTTTGATCTTTTTGTTAAATGAATACCATGTGCATACACTCAAGAAGCAATTGATTCCGTCCCAACCATTTCCGTGTCCAACTTCCGTGTGCAATTTCCGTTGCACCATTTCCCTGTGCAATTTCCGTTGAATTTGCCAATTTACTCCCAACCAACTAACCGCCGCTAAAGAAATTTCACTTCAATAAATTTTATTATTCCGGTGGAAAACCCGAAATATTTTTTGGTGAGACACTCTAATATATGTACATATGTATGTATGTATGAACGTGATTCTACACGGTCGCACTTCCGGCAGCAATTAATCAATCGGCAATCAGTGCCACCAGCAATGAGCTTCATAACATTATTAACTAATAACGAGAAGGCAAGTACATTGGTTTTGCACTTTAACGACATTTACATACATACATATATTTGGCAACAATGTACTCGTATTAGCAGCAGAACGAATGTGACAGTTGTCAACAGTATAGTATTATTGGATTTGTTATGGTTCATTAGAAGAAAAACTACATACATATGTATTTAAGAGCTAAATATTAATAAGTTGACTCACCTAATAGTAATAAACAATTACATACAAGCGTACAAATTTATAATAAAATTTGAGCAGCACTTGACTCTATAAGCGTATTTTAGATTTGTAGTAGTTTCATCTTATGATTTTATTTTTGTTATCAAATATATGTAGCTAAATTTACTATAAAATGACGCAGTCAAGCTAAAGCTGACATCAGTTCAACACCAATTGTTAACAAATCAAAAACACAAACCTACTCTAAAAAAAAAAAATGAAAGTAAGTACAAATTTAATTGAACTAATTTTAGCAGTTAATAAGTTTTGGCTCTTTTCCTTCACAACAGTTCCTCATCTGCTTGGCTCTCCTCTTCGCTGTGGCCCAGGCCAACCCTGGTCTCGTTGCTCCTCTGACCTACTCGGCTGTGCCTGCGGTTGCCACTTATGCTGCTGCTCCCTATGCCGCCTACTCGGCTTACGCCGCTCCAGCTGTGGCCACTTACTCGCACTATGCTGCTCCAGCTGTGTACAGCGCTCCAGTTACTCGTGTAGCTGCCGTGGCTCCAGCTGTACGAGTTGCCTCAGTCGCTCCAATTGCCTATAGCGCTCCTGTTATTTCGACTCTGTTAAAGAAATAAATATATGTACATAGTTTTGTGAATGATTTGGTTTTGTTACCTACGCTGTATTGTTAAAGGACCTGAAATATATTGTTAAGTAAAAAAATTAAAATCTATTTACTATATTTTCGGCCAAGAAAGCTAAAAATGTTGTACGGTCAATTTAAGGTCAACAATCGCTAAATTGTCGATGTATTGCATGGCTTCCAATTATTTTTCAATATCGGAGGGCCAGTCGCAGGAAATGAAAATTTGGTTTGCAGGGCTCGCTGGAGTTGTGAAACCGCGGTTACCTAAAAAACAAGCAAACGTCACTTCAGGACGTCAACTGAGTTATGCCACAACGTTAGTATTAACATAGACATCGCAGTTAAATCCCAAAAAGATTTTGTTGCCTTGCATCAAAACTTCTTCCTTGCAGAGGGCTAAGTTCTCTGCTTATCATTTTTGTTTAACAATTTTAACCCCTAAGTGCAATTTTTTCGAAATGGGTCAAAAATACCCCTTCTAGTAGTAGCTAGTCGGCTAAAATGTGTTATGAATAGTCTTTGCTAGTTGCTGAATTTTACTATAGGTCTCCTAAGGCAAGTAATATGTTTAAAATCGTTTTGAACATAAAATGGCGTGTTATAAAATTTAATTTTGCATAAAAAATTCGAAACTTTGACCCTCTGTAAAAGTTATTGTGATGAGGTCGAGCGAAATTGTTTTGGAATTGCCTACCATGTTTGATCGCTAACGTTAAGGCAGGGTCTGTTTAAGGCCCTAAAATGGTTGTCCTTCTGAGTTGTCGTAATCAATTTTTCCACCTTAGTAAATTGACTGTTCTAATTACACTTTTTTCAAATTAATTTTGCGATGTTTTTACCAGGGACGTAAACCGGATGGAAAATTTGGTCGATTCAGTTCAGCGGTTCGAACCGTTTTTGCACTTTTGGATTGGTTCGTCAAAGCGGTTTTTAGGACTTTGAACCGTGGATGGAAAAGGTTAAGTGAGGTTGAAATAACTGGCACACCAGCACACTTCGGGACCGTTGTGGCACCAACATGCAAAGTTGATCCATTTCAGCTATCACCTTATCTTTATGCCCTCTAAATCACTCAGGTCTTCAGAGTTCTCAGCACCCATAAGAGTAATTGTTTTACTTATCCATGCTGCTCCTCGTCTCAGTAGCTCCTGCATAAATCATAGAATGGTCCCCGGAGCTGTAAGTTGCTTTGTAAATTTTTGTTGCAGAATTATTCTTTCCAGACTTTCTGTGACGCGTGGAACGCAAAGGACAGCTGAAATCATTTTTTTTTTAAATTAGAAAACGCTGCTTCTTCATCGTCTTTTATTAGCTTAAAAATTTACTTACAATTAAAATTACAAAAACGACAATGTATACTAGTTAGTAATTTAAA
>NW_023461194.1:0-28103 GCF_013731165.1 Rhagoletis pomonella | reverse complement strand
TAAACATTTCCTAAAAAAACTCTGAAAAGATTTATTAATTTTATAAAAGGGTCAATAAATCCAAATTTTCAAAAAGTCGGGTCCAAGGGTATTGGCGCTTAAAAAGGGTCAAATTGCTCCTTTAGTCGCACAACGGCAACACTGCTTGTGAGTTCTACTATTAGTGCTCTTTCCTGCACGCGTTGTGTGTTGAGACCAACAAACCAGCTTTTCCTCCAAGACTAGAAAAGAGTTTCATACCCAATATAAATTCATCACTGCAGTCGTAAGATTTAAATATGGCTTAAGAAACTCTATCAAAACGTGAAAGGAAAAGTGTGATCGGAAATCATTCCAAGCAATGTGCTTTGTTCAATGCGACATCGTTTGAGAGTTATTGTAAAAATTTTAATAAAAAAGTAAACTATCTCACAAAATAGTAGTATAGTCGATCCTTGGGAAGTACGCGAGTATGAATAATAAAATAGTAGTAAAAAAGTCTCATAGTAGTACTTTCGGCAACACTGACATCGAGGATTAAGAATGAGAGTGTAGCAGCTCATTTTACTGGGAAATGACGTTATTTGAACATCTGCTCGAAATAAATACATATCACAAATACACACATATGTATGTGTCTGAAAACCCCCCAAAAAAAACTACGATTGATTTTCAACAACTTTCAATCAAACTTGTCAACCTCTTTGTTTTGGTTGGCTGCGTGTGTGCGGGCGTTCCCACAGTGCCGCCTGTCTCGTTTGACCTGCGCACTACCTTTTGAGTTAACTTCATTGTTGTTGCATTTAAATTAGAAAATACAATAATTAATTACTCGCCTATTTAGGCTAATGCGCTTTGTTACAGACAAATCAGTAACTTTTTTATGCCTCATTGAATTTTCAGTTTTTCTAAGTTTTCAAGTGGTTTTATGTAAATATTTGTCTGATTTTTGTTTACTTTTTTTTGTTAGTTTGTGTACTTAACAACTTTCACTGTTTTACCGTTGCAACAGGTTTACCGCCTCGTTCTTTTCGTGTCTATCATATGTACATATGTACATTGTTATGTATGTCGTGTGTCGGCGCCGTTTTTGATAGTTTTTTGCTGCAAGCTGTTGTTTGGCATACATTGTAGTTGTAATGCAACCCACGCGCAGCAGAGTAGTAAAGTGACATTTTTAAAATGCCATTAAATAATTTTTGTAAAATCGTGTGGCGTTTTTTAATTACTTTGTTTAATTTATGGGTTTTATGCTGTGAAGTTTTGTAATCATGTTTGAAGTTTTTTTTTTGTGTGAAAACATGCGCTGCGCGAAAAAAAACATAGTGAATAAGCCCTGAGATAAATTGATTTTTGAGTGAATACGTCTGTCCATATACTTCGACTGCTTGATTACATCGTGAGCTCGACACAAAAAAAAAATACGTTTAGCAAACATTAGCAAATCTCCGTGTATGCTTCTGCCATATAAAACTTTTTGTAAAACTAATCTACCGATATTGACAAAAGAGCGGAAATACATAAATTTTATTTCGAAGATGCCCTCACAAAAGTAATTAACAACGTTTTGATTTCATTTTTGGCAGTAAAACTTTTAATTGAGTTTCAAGCATTTTTTTATTATTTTTTATAAAAATATACGGGTAATAAAATTGATAGACTTTTTCGAGATTTATGTATAAATGTATATATGTATGTATGTACCTAAGTGCTTTTTTATATCTGTAATACTTATTGATAAGTAGAAACCTACGTATTATATGTACATAAAGATATACGAGATGCTACCTTGGATTCCCCCTAAATCGACAATAAGCTGACGTGGAAGTGATAAGTTCGGCTTAGTTACAAGCAGATTCGACGAATCTGAGGGCAAGTGATCAGTCGCAAGTGACCCCTCAGAAACATTATAATTCCCAGCGCCATGACGTATTGACAAATTAATATTTTGGCCTGATATTGAAGATTTTGGTTTCGACGCGGTATGGGTAATTTTAAGATGTGGCCTGTGAATTAAAGCCTTTAGATAGATTTCGTTTATTGAAGCTATGAGCTACCTCAGTCTGTTCTCATACCGAATTATGAAATGGCCAACGTAAAGAAGAAGATATATACCAAGAAGTTGGGTAGATATGCAAGCGAGATTATGCAAAATTACCCTATATACAATAGATTTAGAAGGCAGAACTCCAGAAATCCAGCACAGAGCCAGTGCTTGGAAAAAGCAGAACATTTTCTTAACGGCTTTCGGTACACCCTTCTTCCTCCTTTAACAAAAGATTTGAGTAATGGAGGAAAGAAATAGGGAAGTATTTCAATTAAACCCCCACATACACAATTTCTTTGCAGGAGTGTGATATCAAACCTCCATGCCATCATATTAATTCATGTTAATAGAGGCTTGATAAATACCATGGGCTTTGGGCACCTTTAATTTCAATGGTTAATAAGTGGTCTTCTGAATTCATTTAAGTCACGTCAGCACCTGTGAGACTGAACGTTCAGGTCACCGAAAAATTCCACCAAAGCAAGTCAAGGTGGGTCTTCCCGCCAACAAGGTTATGGCCACAGTTTAATTTAGGATAAATGCGGCGTCGTTCACATCGATTACCCTGAAATGGCTTAAACTATCAACGGTGAATTTTATTCTGAGTTTTTGTATTTTTTTAACATAAACGGACCGCATTTGCCGAAAAAAGTGCCCTTCTACCAAGACAATGCAATGCACAGTGCATGAATTAGATAACGAATCGCTTCCTCATATTTTCTAGACTTATGCCGCTGGGACCGGCCACAATAGCTTAGGCGGTTACAATGCCAAATGAGAAGAAGAAGGCCGCTGGACCATTTTCCAGCTCCATACATTGAGAAGTGGCTCACTCGTAAGATACATTATCGGTCATATCTATAGCACTCCATTTCAAAGTGATATTGTGTGCCACTTATGTTTATTTATTTATTTTTAAGAATTTTCAATTAAAATATAGTTCATTCTCAGACAAACCCCATATAAACCCAAGTTCAATAATTTGTAGAAAACTACTAAAAAGTGCAACAAATTTACACTTAAATTTCAAACTTTTTTCTCGGAAGTGTTAGAATTTGTTTGAGTACACAGTTTTATAGCTCCTTTAATTTTAGTCCGATAATGTGCAAGTTTCAAATGGCTAAAAGTTACCGTTGATTTTTTAGAATTTTATTCGCCAAAGGTGTTGCGGATAAATTGAGTTTATTCATTATATGGAAGCCAATGCGACAAAAAAAATTCTCAAAAATTAACGGTAATTCGTAGCTACTTGAAATTTGCACATTATCGGACTAAAATTGAAGGAGCTAGAAAACTGTGCACTCAAAAAAATTCTAACACTTCCGAGAAAAAAGTTTGAAATTTAGGTGCAAATTTGTTGCACTTTTTTGTAGTTTTCTACAAATTATTGAACTTGGGTTTATAAGGGGTTTGTCTGAGAATGAACTATTAAATCTCTGGGAAATATGTCGCTGACTTAAAAAATAGTTGCTCAATGCCGCCGATCTTTCAACGAGGTGGCTGAGACATTCAGGGAAATTGCAAGGCTGACGGACTCGCGCGTCATGGAACAACATTGCCTGGACATAAGAGATACTCTCGGCATCCCTCTTCAAATATGAAAATTTCTACTGAATGGAAAATTCATAGAAGTTGCCAGTGACTTTGCCAAAACACTCTGGCCACTTATAAACGCCCAACGCACCAAGTCTCTACTCAATCTCGCATATTCGCATAGTAACTGGAGTTCTCACCAGACATTGTTTGATTGGATTACATGCCGCTAGACTGGGCGCACCACGGAACGACTACTGCAGAAGATGCATGGATGAAAACGAAGAGGAAACCAAATCTGCTGTGCGATTGCCTGGCTCTGTTAAAACGGAGAGCAAAAGCTCTTGGAAGCCATTTATTCAACGATCTCGACGACCTCAAAGCGGTGAACTTTCTTCAAACTTCTTTTTTTGAGGGGGTGTAGAAGTTCTTACAAAGTGTAAGTTTAACCTTAAGGGTTTTCAATTACACTTCCAAGCTAATGTTACTGAATTAAGTAGCACTAAAATTTAAACATAATTTCATTTGTTACCATGGCGCTACGCCCCCAGATAAAATACCTGCAAGTATATTTGTTTATCAATTAACATGGCTTCGCCTTCCGTTGAGTATGTTCTATTTTTTGCTGTGTAAATCGAGTTGGCTGATTGAATAAAGAGCGAAGTGAACTAAATGCTAAGCTATATTTACATACATACATGCTAGGTATTTATGCGTGTGACACGTTTTTATTTTTCTTTTTAAATTTATGTACATAGTTCACATTCATTCATTCATTGCTCTACTAACTCCCAATTCAATTAACCTTTTATGGTGAATCTGGGCGTTACGCCGCACGCACGCTTTGTAAAGTAAAATAAAAATGGAGGCAAGAAAATTTATTTTTATAGGGTAAATCAAATTAGAAAAATTAAATATGTATGTATATGCTCAAATGCATGCGTGAGCCGGCATTTTTTACGTTGAAATTTATTGGGGTTTCGAGGCTTCATTTTGCCTCCCCTTTTTTGCCATTTTCGTAGCCCGTTTTTTTCGCGAATTTATTTAGAGTGCCATTAAATTCATTGTTGATTGCGGCATTGTTGACTGCACCTATCAAATGGCTTTTTATTTTATTTTTTGGTTATATATCCACTCATATATGTACGTATGTATGTATGCAAGTACATTTGCTTTTATCGCACGGAAATTGTTTGCTAATTTGCTGTATAATTTCAGCCAATTTTCTGTGCGAATTTGTCAGGCACTTCTGAATTAATTTGACTGATTTTATTGGGCATGGAATTTTTTAGAATTGCGCAGAATATATAAAGCGTGATAAAAAATGCGGTATTGAATTGGAAATGTTGATGGTAATTATAAGTGTGTTATAAAATTTAAAAATAAATTGTTTACTGTTAATTATAAAAATGTCGGTCTTCAAAGCCAAAAATTCACCTACTTTTGAAGTCAAATGTTTTAGTAGATACAAATTCCGAAAGAACGAATCAGGAATCTCAAAAGAGATATTTTCATTCGAATGCCTGAAATAGATAGGAACCTTACTCAAGTGCTAGACCACCAGTATATCCACCGATTTTCCTATTAGAGCTCAAACAAATTTCGCATTCTTTCACAAATAAATACTACTTTGAAGTAATCAGCACTCATATTTTCTCTCGACGAATAAAAGCAAGCTTTGAACGTTCGCCATTATATTATAGGGTATTTACATGATTCAACTTTCACAGGCGATTAGTTGAACCAAAAGTTGAACGCAACTTCATTGAAAGCGATTAGTTGAAAGGCCATTTACACCAGTCAACTGCTGCATTCAACTAAAAGTTGCCTGTAAAACCGCATCAAGTAAATTCTCTATTAGACGAACGACTTATTGTAGGCCACAAATGCGTGTGCGGGTTATTTTATACAAAAAAAATGTGAGCATTGACCATTCATTAAAAGTTCTTTTAACGCCGCGAGATAAGGTCGAATAAGAGGCCCCTCCATCTTTATTTTGTAGACGACAATAAAAGCTAAAATTGATGCATAAATGTAGTAAGTACATATAGTGCATATTTATAAATTTCAATTCACTCTACTTTAAATATGCAAAAGATTACACTATATTTGTATGTAAATCAACTTGCACAGGTACATATGTACTTGCATATGTAAGTGCACCTACAGTGGGGAGTAGTGATGAAAAGGTACATGGTGATTTTTTTTTTAATATTTGTAAGGTTTTTAAAGTTAAACGCTTTTTGTTATTTTTTCATAAAAATATGGGTCATGCTTTAACAAAAACCATATAAATCACACTTTATACAGTGCTTAGAAAAAGTTAACAAATTTGCACTAACATTTTTGACTATGCACTTTTGTAGCCCATTAAATTTTAGCATAATAAAGTGCAAATTGATTTTTAATATTTTTTTGTTAAGCTTTTCTAAGCTTTGTATAAAGTTTGAAAGTTTGATTTATATGGTTTTGGTTTAAGCATGAACCATATTTTTATGAAAAAACTAACAAAAATATTTTAACTTTAAAAACCTTACAAATATGTAACACAAATCACCCTGCACCCATCACTGCTCCCCACTGTATATAAAAAGTGTAACCAATAATCATATGTACGGCATGTGGATTATTCAGTAGCACCTGCGAGAAGCCAATCAACCAGCCAGCGTCACTTGCGCTGGCACGTGAGATCAACAGATAAATGGAAAACAGTTCAGTCAATATTCAAACAAGCGCACATATCTGCGATATCTACATATGTATCTCTCAGCATTTGCTTATTTGAACTCGATAAATGTGTATTGTATTGAACAATAGGGGAAAATTAACATTCCGATGGTGCCTTACCATAAGGCGCAATTTGGCATTACATATAAACATATGTAAGTATGTACATAGTCATTGTCACATTGGACATCAGGAGCACCTTATATATATCTAGAGTGAACCAAATTATGCTAGCCTGCTCCTAATTACGTTCTGAAGATAGTGTGAAATTATGTTTCTATTAGAATCCTGCTTACAAACCTCTCGTTGGAGCTCTTACATGAATGGATCAAAGTCGGATGGCAATCGCGACATCTAGGGAGATTATCTGTGCGACGAATTAGCACGTCATGAAAATACATTGGGCCTTATGAATCAAACAAAGCAATTAATTTTTCTTAAAATTGTATACTTTTCTTTACTTAAATTTATTTGAATAAATCGAGTAAAAGCTCCGACATTTTGAAGAAAAAGCAATTGCTTAGTTTTTATTCATGAGAGCCATTGCCAAATACTTCTACTAAAAGAAAAAATCATAGAAATTGCTAAAGAAATCACAACAGATTGAACTTAGAACAATAGTTTCCAGCTGTTCTTTTGAGAACTAAATGAATTTAATGGAAACGAAGACAGCTGCAAATTTCATGCCGTATCACAAAGGACCCTAGGTCTAAGTGAGTTCTACAAGGGACTGCCGTCCACTTCAAAACTACTCTAGTCTAAGTTTGCTCAATTAGCACCTTTAATATTTCAGAAGAGCTTGATAGGAAAAGGAGTTCTGGCTATGAGACAGTTCGATCTTATCGCAGATAAATTTTGTGTTCAGTGCGTATACATACAGTGACGAGCAAAACTGTAACATGGTGTAACACTTTTTACTTCAGCCATCGCAATATTTCCAAGTTCTAACGACTTTCAAACTTTTGTTGTATATTCTTGTTGGTACATCCCTACTCCCTCTCTCATAATGATTTGAAGTCAATACAACAACAATAAAAAACAGCAGACAAAAAAGTAAATTAAGGCAGATGTTACAGTTTTGCACTCACTCTCAGTTTTGCATTTGACAGTTATCTCTTACTTAGTTGAAAGTCAGATGACTTTTTTCTATATTGTAATTTATTGAAGAAGTGATCACCAGTAAATAACATAGTTAATCAGGAACCATAAATGTAAATAATAGATTTACTGCGGAAAGGCGGGACCGCACGAAAAGTGGCAAAAAATTTTGGAATTTGCTACTTGAAAATGTTAAGACTGAGAAAAAATATAGCCTAAAGTGTTCCCAAGGACAAAGGAAGTCTGTCAAAAAATATTACGGTTCGATATCTTGTGAACTTAAAAGCAAGTAGCGATGCAGCCACTATTACAGAAGCGCTTAAGGTATTAAACTTTAATGCAAATCACTAGACAGCGAGGCGAAGAATTGCCAAATTGAGCGCAAAGGCATCATAAAGAAGAAAAAAGCAAATTTGATCATAATACATTTCCCTGCATTGCACGAAAACCGAACCGTTGCCTATTGGGATATGTTAGGCCGTTCAGAATACAATAAAAAACATATTTTTAAGTTTCAATTGAAGGGTCTTTGGTCTGACAAGACTAAATTAATCGCTTTCAATCAGATGGCCGGGCATGGTATTGGATCAAAGACCCAAATTAAGCCTAAGCGAATCATGTACTGCAAACTGTGAATCACAGTGGTAGGATCTTAATTGTTTGGTGTTGTATTTCAAAAATTTTGTTGGTCCGTTAGTACGCATAATGCGTAAGGAACAGTATCTGTTCATATTTCAACAAAATTTGCAAGATGTAGTTTCTGTTTCTAGTTTCTGCTGAAAAATCACTCAAAACGCACTGCACATGTCGCAAAGCCTGGATACAAAAGCAAAAATTTGCTAATTTGAAATGACCTCCACAATCCGCGGACATGAATCTCATCGAGAATTTGCGAAATCAACTAAAAGCACTGCTTAATAAGTAACAAAGTCCGTAAAATCGAGTACATGAGCTGCGAAAGCAAACTACATAAACTATACCTCCAGAATTTTTACAAAGATACAAATAAGGTACGCCAAATCGCATCCAGGAACTGAAACAAGCAAAAAAGTACTGAACATTGTGTTAGTAGTTCTTTTCTTTCGTGAAAATGGTTTAAAAGTTCTTAAAAATATATGAGTGCAAAACTGTAACATCTGCCTTAATTTACATTTTTGTTTGCTGGTATTTTTATTGTTGTTGTATTGACTTCAAATCATTATGAGAGAGGGAGTAGGGATGTACCAACAAGAATATACAACAAAAGTTTGAAAGTCGTTAGAACTTGGAAATATTGCGATGGCTGAAGTAAAAAGTGTTACACCATGTTACAGTTTTGCCCGTCACTGTATATTCTAAATGTTTTACAAATGTCGCGAAAATTTAAGTTTTTTCCTCAGTTGTGCTTGAACAACGTTTCTCCGAATTACACCACTAATTTATTACTCGGGATCAAAAAATATGAAAAATTGTTGTTAAACTCAAAGATAGGTATGCGATAACAAGTATGCGATATTTCTTACTTTATATCGTATACCTTCTGCCACGAACGGTCTACACAAGCGATATATGTAGTTATATAGTATGTATCTCTTACGATGTTTCGTATGCGAGCGCTTATAGCAGTTATAGTTAGTCTGTTCCAATAGCAGTCCGGTTTACAGAATTTAGTCAGAACTTACAGGAAGTCGTTCCTATTGACATAAGACCTGTAAGTGGAAACACATTTGAGAGAGTAACTGAGCAACTGTTCCTAGTCAGAAGTTACAGGATTTAGTCCGGAGTTTTTTTTCCTGTAAGTTCATGAAAAGTGTCAAACGATCAGCTGATTTGCATGTGCAAGCAAAAACAAACAGCGGTGAAAGCAAAGTACCTTATATTTGTAAAAAAAAAAATGGAAGTAAACAACGAAATGTTTGAATATGTATAGATTTTAATAATTATTTAGTGATATTGCAGCTAAATCAGTGTTGTACAAATGACATGTAAACAAACCGACTGACGTTTTTACAGGAAATAGTGCTTTTTGCGTTCCTATGCACTTCTGCATCTGTTCTCCTTTTACTCTCATTTGAGAGAGTAAAACTGTAGTTTGACAGTTCCACAGGTTTTAGTCCGAAGTTCAAAGGAACAGACTAAGTATATGGAGCTTCGATATGAAGACGCACATTCGCGACAAAGCCTGCTTTTATCGGTGTACAGGACGAGAAAACTTGGTTGGTGAAGATGGAACAGGGTCGTTGAGACGCATCATTTAAAGGCGGGAGCGGACATAAACTATCGGCTTATTACGATAACATACATTGCTCATAACAATTTCAGTATTCAGCCAACAAGAAGCGTTCAATAGAAACCTAATAAATTGTTAGCTCTTCTTACACCACGTCTCCACCTGCTACTAAATGTGTCTTAACATCTGTCAAATTTCTGTTTTAACTTTGTACCGTTTTCTCATTTGGGCAACTTGCTGTCTTAACATATCACTTTCGAAATGTCACCGAGCCAATCAGATCGATCCGTACCCAATGTAAATGGTGCGGTGAAATGTAAACTGAGTTGTCAAACTACGAAATGACAGTTGTTGTTAAGATAGCGATGGTAGGAAATTCGGCAAGACAGATATGGTTTAACAGTGGAAATTTGCGGTCTCCACACAAAAGAGAAAAACATGTTATGTTTTACTTCAAAATTAACCGCTATTTAAAAAAAAAAAAACAGCTATTTACACTATACCACTAAAGCTTTCGTACACAGACGAATCAATCTTCGATTTAAAAACGGCATCTCTACTAAATGACGACACACAACTTCACCAGCGATGACCGTTTTTGAGCATTCCTTAATCGTATGTAGATCAATAGAGGCTGGCTTGGACATTTCGTGGGTCTGGCGGATGAGGCTCCGCTTAAGGGCGTTCACGGACTCAATGGAAGGATCAATTGCAGAATTGCCTTCGAGGTGAGCAACTGAAACAACTTTGCAAAGGAGTGAGGCGATTAGCGAAGTGTTTTAGCTCCAGTCTAAACCGCTAAAGGCTGCAGTGACAAATAAAAAGAATAAGACATTACTAACAACAAAAAATTAAATGCTTTATCTCCGAAATTCGTGTTTTATAATTTTGCGAAAGCGGCACCCTTTAATGCTGTGTAACATTGAGTAAGACTTTTCACACTTGGTAGAATTACGAAATTAAAATTTTTTTTTCTATTTGCAAATTTTAAAACAGAGTTGACTAATTGTTCATGAATCACGTTTTTCGTTTTAAATACCTGCACAGAAGAATGCGCAGATATTCGAAACCACAGGTGAATTTGTGTATACACACATACAAAAATTGTTTCTACCAAATTCAACAGGCTATCGTACTTAACATGTAAAGTACATTTTTCGCATGCAAGTGTGAGAATTCAAAAAAAAGCTATAGGTACAGTTAAAAAATAATAATTCAAATTTGTAATTCTGCACGGTGCCGTACTTTGCGGCCAACACCTGTGGCATAGAAAATTAACGAGATACCGGCGGCATGCTAATTGTACACTCATGCATTACGCAATAAGCGTCAACAAAACAACAAATGTCCAAACTGTCCAATATCGATAACAGCAACAACGACATAAAGCTGCCTTTAGTGGCGGTAACAAGTGTTTGCAACCCAAAATTAGCAACACTTTGCGGTAGACATAAATGAAATTGTACATGCAAAAATAAATAAATAATAAAATATTGTAAACAGCTATAATTTCACAAATATACACATGTATGTATGTATGTAGATATTTACATAAGTTTGTGTTTATAATTATGGGCATTGGAATGGTCAACAGCCTACGAATGTGGTGGCCCCAAAAACGGTGTTGGAAGAGTTATTAAAATTGCAGACACGTCGTAAGAAAGCAATTGGCACGGACGCCAGCTGCCCTATATAGATAATCCTGAGAGAACTTCTAGGCGATATGTAATTACAGGTGGCTGGTTAAAAATATACAATTTGTGTAAGTTTGAAGTGTTTTTTTTTTGTACTTACTAAAAGGTGTACGTACATACATATATGCAGAGTTATGCCATTAAAAAAAGTTATTCGCCGTTTTGTGTTGTGCGCATGCGCATTAAGAAGACACTCACCTGTAAGAAAAAGGAGAAAATAAATTGAAATTTATTGTGAAAAAATTGAGTTTTCAGAGAAGTTACATTAACGCAAAATGGGGGTATTCACAACGGTGACGTATTGTAATATGTCGTAAACTTTAAACGGCTGAAAATATATTTAGGAGATACCAATAAAAGTCATATTATGAATTTTCACACTTTTAAAAAATAGTTGGTTGTGTTTTCGAGTTATCTAAACATTTATTTAACCTTTTAAAGTTTACGACGTACAATAATACGACACCGCTGTGAATACCCCAAATGAAGGAGTACATGTAATATGAAAAGGAAGTGATAAATAATAATAAAAAACGTATAAGGACATTTTTTCAAGTAGGTTTTAAAATTTATCTGCCCTTTTAAGGAGAAATTTGTTTTGAAAAAAATGTGTAGTAAGTAACGTTATACCATTTTTTTTAAGTACTGCACTTCCGGTCAAAAGTATTTGCCCAGAGAATTTCGCACAACTTATGCTAAAATTTTTAATAAATTTTTTCCGCCAGTTTTTATAAAAATATGGTTAATTCTTTAACAAAAAACCATAAAAATACAATTTCTAAACTTTGTACAAAACTCAAAAAAAAAAAATTAATAAGTTTCCATGCAAATATTCAACTTTTTAGATTTTTGTTTTTAAGCAATTTTGTAGCCCCTTAAATTTTAGTGTAACAAAATGAAAGTCTAAAATTGTTTTGTTGAAGGTTTTTCGCATTTTTTCCATACAAAGTATTTTCGAATATTTTTTTTTGAAGAAAGTGCGTGAAAAAATCTCAAAAATCAACGGTAAGTCCTAGCTACTTCAAACTTGGACTTTATTATACTAAAATTTAATGAACTACAAAACTGCATAGTCAAAAAAGTTCTAAAAAATCGGAAGAATAAGTTGCACGCAAATTTATTGAATTTTTCTGAGTTTTGCACAAGGTTTCGAAATTGTATTTTTTTTTTTTGATTTTCGTTGCAGTATTAACCATATTTTTACAAAAAATATATCGGAAACAAATTTTTACATACATACATATGTTGCGAAAACTTCTGGGCAAATACTTTTGGCTGGTAGTCTATTTATGTATATTATTTTCTATTAATTATTATATTTTTATTATTATTATTATATTTTTTTAACATTATTAAAAGCCGATATGATTAGTAGGATGTAAGAATTTTAAGGTGATAAATTTTATTTCATTCATTGGCCCCAAAATGGCAGCAATTTTTTAATTATCGCCTACATTCTTAAATATTCAACGGAAATTTGACATGCCTTCGGCACCGCACAATGGCAAATTTAATTGTTTTTTTTCTTAAAATTTTTTAAATGGTCACGATTCTTATGTCGAAAATATACGCAAAAAAAATGTATTGAAATATTTTACAATGTTGACTTCAGCTGGTGCCACCAATTACAACACCCACACGCCACGCGATTCACATTCTTTAGATTTTGCCAACAGCCGCAGCCGCTACCGCAATTTTAAAATCGTGATTAGGTAAAATTTTAGATTTTTATGGTGGCTTTAAATATTTAATTGACCACTTGGCATGAAACGTTTGTGAGTAATTACAAACTTTAAAATATATTAGGGGCGATAAACTATTGGCAAAGTTAATGAAAGCAAAAAAAAACCCATTGCCGCTTAGGAATTTGTGTGTTCAGATACGTACATATGTATGTACATTAGGTTGTGTTTTAAATTACTTTATGTTATGGTTTTGCATCGCTAAACCAATTTTAATTTGGAACTGTTTTCGATGCGCCTTAACCACTCGTTCAGCCAATCGGCAGTTTTGTAAAAAAAAATAAGTTGTAAGAAAAAATTTTGATTTCGTTGCTAGTACTTTGAACTAAATTTTCTACTAGTGCGGATACATAGGAGCCCAATCTAATTTATGAGCGATCTTTTTATATATCTTTGATCAAGCATTGCTTTAAATTTTTATATATCCACTGAAATTCATAACACAGTTTCACTTGAAATTCTGCATAATTTGGGGGGTATAAAATTTTTCGAGTGCTTAATTTAAAAAAGGACATTTAAAAAGGTCCAAAGAAGCAATCTGAATTATTTTTAGGGCAAGTGAACATTACTTGAACTTTTGTAAATTGCCCCCTAAATTCATAAAATTTAGTGTGTGGAGCCAAGAACGTTGTAAAGGAGGCGGGCTAAATAGTCAGAAACACTTCATTACCTTTTAATAAACTATTTGACGGCGAAGAAAGACGCGTAAACTTATTTTCGCAGTAAACTATGTTACCGGGTGTAACAGTATGTAAATTCCACAAAAAGTTTTTGGGGTATGATACTGAAGTCACAGTCGTTGGCCAGGTATAAATCCATGCTTACGAGTCTTTCTTCGGCGTCAAATAGATTACGCGTCTTTCTTAGTCGAAGTTTTTCTTAAGCGCCCTTTTTCGTAACACATTTTTTACGCGCCCTTTTTCGCCGTCAAAACACTAGAGCGCCTTTATTTGAGTCTAGTGTCGAGGTAATAATATTTCTCATAATGATAAAAATTGGGGTGTAGGGTCTTGAAATTAAAAAAAAAAAAAATCCATGGGTACATGGGTACATAGGTATTGATTTTTTTGCATCGATATTTATCTTTTTATTTGCAACTTTGCTGCGCACTGCTTCGATTGACAATCACTACATCCTCATAACAATTTCTAGGTTTATGCAAATTTGATTGAAGCACTTTATTTATGTACATTTGTATGCAAGTATGTATATATATATGTATAGCCAATGATTTGAGAGTACATACTTCAAGTCTTCAACACGCGCATGCGCATGCGCAAATGATTGCAGCAACTTCAACAGCAGCCACAACTACTCTTGATACTTAGCAGCAGCCAGGAGCGTTGCCCGCAGCAAATGCGCTACAGAACTTGACACGATTTGCCACGTCGATTGCTTTGTTACTGCGGCTATATTGTCGTTCGAAGCCTCCGTTCACCGCCACCAGCTAGCCGCCACCAAATAACACCTCCCCATCCGCCTTCCGCTTATTCTATAGTTTCGTTGGCAATTTGCATAGTGATTATTGTGGTTGTTGTAACATTATTCCAGAAAATTGCGAACAAATGAAAATGACACTGATTGCTGCCCGTGGCAATGGCAACATCAGCTGCTGGAGTAACAAAAAATGCAGCAATTGCAACAAAATGTTGCACATACAAGTATGTATAGTGTCATTAAGTCAACGAACATTGAACTTGTGGCTGCGCCTGCATGACACATGCAGGTACATACATATGTGTGTAGGTATGTGTATGTGTTTACAAACTGTTGTTGCTCTTTTGTTGCAACATCTCAACAGTGCCTTTCTGAAACGCTGCATTTATGCTTAATTTGCATGCAACACAGGCGAAAAAGCGGCGGCGACGCTTCGATGATAAACTTTTTGCTCTTTTTGCATTACTGCCTTTTGTATGCTGCAAGCAGCATCCTCAAGGATTCACGACTTTAGCTTAAATCTTTGTTTTTTTTATATTTTTGCAGCAAATATTTTGTCTTTTTCTTGCGGTTTGCCTGCCGCCATGGCAGTTGGAGATATCAATGCGTTGATAGCGTCCAAATGAGTGGTTGCATGCATTGTTGTCATTATTATAGTTGTTGTTGTTGAATGTTTTCGTTGTTGTTGTTGTTGTTGTTTTGATTGTGTTGCCAATACGCTAATTGCATAAATTACTCTACGAAGGGAAGCAATAAATTCCAATAAAATTGCCCACCAGGCAAAAGATTGCGACAAACAAAGAAGCGAACGTCATCAAAGAACTAAATTTCAAGTGGCAGAACCGAAACTTGAGGGGAGTATTTATGTGCTTAGCAAAAGCCGATGATACCCTTTACGCAACCGAGATTGACGTTTTAGTAGGAGAATTGGGTTTCGATTTAGTACATATATGCTCAAGGCGTCTGAAACCATGATGTTCTGTTCTCCCTGGACTAAGAGCCCGGCTTTCATCTGAAATGAAATGACTATCCCTTTTTTAAGTGTAGAAAAAGTAAGGTTAGTTTTTTAAAGCTTTCTTAATGATCTAAATGTTGTGTGCTCCCACAGATCTGGTGAATATTTTTCCGCAAGCTGGACCACGATATTGCTGATGATAAGATTTTGCTATTGATGACTTGAAAACTTGAAATAAGGTTAAAAATTGCGCACATTGTCTAAAAGGGTGCCATCCGAAATTAAAAGAGCCGACGGTTATACTATGTTCAGCGGTTCCTAAAACGTCTTCTTGGTAAGAACTAATAAGCGAAATTCCGGTTATACTCGTAAGATGGCGTCGATGCAACTGCCAGGTTGGGTCTGTTGAGAAATGGTTTTTGAGGTTTAATAAAAACCGGTTTTGAGAAATACGAATTTCTTGTTAGGAAGCATCTTTCAAAATAATGAATAAAACTTGTCCAACTAATTTGCCAAATAGCTTTCGTATGAAGGTTATTTTAAACAGATGCTTCAAATCATTCCCCGCAAGCCCGAATTCTCCTGTAAAAATGTATAATATAAAAAAGTCGGCTGTTGCGTTTATATTAGCATAAGTGGCGCCAACGATCAGTAAAACAATTGAAGTTTCCCAACCAGAAATAGTGGATGAAATCCAGGTTTTGATACTGTATCGAGTAAATATAAGGCAACTTGAAAAAAGCAAAGTTGCCAGATCAATTTTGTAGAAATTGGGCAAAAAAATAAAAATAAAACTCGGTTGCAGTAAACGGAACAACGGTAGCGAAGTGTGGAAAATAAACGGACAACTGTAAAAAAAAGTACTAATATTTAGCCAGCATATCGTAAGACATTTCATAGCAGTGTGATAAATTTATTTGTGTAAATTCTAATTAAGAACTGATCAGCGAAAGATATAGCGTTTTCGATGTAAATATACGGATCTTTGCAGTCCTTCTCATAGTACCGCAAAGAAGCTGAGTAAATTAGAATAAGTCCTAAGAATAGTCAAGCTGGTATGTACAATAGAGGAAAATCCAGAATCCAAAACAAAGTAATGATCCGAAAGCTCATTGAGCTTGAAGAGATCTTTATTCAAAAGAATAGAGGAAGTGGCAATAGAATTATGGATTTAGATGAGCGATACTATTAATCGAGAACATTGGGGAACCGTGCTACTCCAGCAGTCAGGGTTTCTTAAATGTATCTGTAAAATTTCTGACATTTGAAAAGTTAAATTTAATAAAAATCTTAATATCATTCATATGGATAACAAATAAAAGCGGACCCTGAATACTAGCTTGGGGCACTCAAGAGGTATTCAGGATTGAATACGAAACTCTATTGGAGAGTTTACATTTCAACAAAGAGAGAAATGTTGAGTTTCGAGTTTCAACAACAAAATACTATGAGAGACCATATATTTCCAGTTCACATAAAAATCCAAAAGAAAGAGTTTAGCTGGCTTATGTTGGGTACAAGTCAGCATAAAGGTATATCACGATTCCAGTGAGCTACATTCAATTTAATACAAACAGTCGAAAAGTTAACATCAAAATGTAGTAAAACGAAATTAAAGCAGTCATCAAATACCTCTGCTTAAAAAAATATCTGTCAAAGACATACACAGAGACTTGGTGGAGATATTGAAGGACTCTGCTCCTCCATATTCCACAATTGAACTCCCATCATGAAGTACGGCCCATCCAGGTCACTCACTGTAGAGAACCTGAAATAAGTCAAAGATGTTGTGTTGACAGCTCGAAAAGTGACAATCTGGCATTTATATATCTGAAGTCCAATATGATAGCGTTCAAAAACTATTTGTAAATGAATCGCACATTAGAAAGGCCTCTGCGCGTTGGGTACCGGAAATGTTAATCGACTAGCAAAAGAAAAAAACGAAAAAATAACAATTATTTGTTGATTCTTTTGACGAGTATTAGCCTTGGTTATGCAATTTTCGTGAAGGGTATATAATTTTTCAAAAATTCGGTTAACATGACAGTCCATTTTGTTGTTTACTTCTTGTTTGAGCCCATTTCAGACATGAAAATTACATATTTTATGGTTTAACAAATTTGCGAAAAGCCAATAAAACGAAATTTTACAAATACATAAAACATAAAAAATCAGGTATTCCTTATTGTGCGGTAAGACAAACAAGCCACTCGAGTATACTCGTACACATACATAAGTGTGCCACTTATTTCACCGCAAAAATTTGTGGCACGCATAGCCGCCGGTGAAAAGTAACAGTTGAATGAAATGATAATTGCAAGAAGTAGACAGGAATGAAACCATTTTATGACCAACACGCAACGAAAGCGATGGCATGTACATATAAACAGCAGCAACAACAACAATGAAACGTGTATGCTATGCATCAATACAAAGTAGAGATAGGAAAGAAATGTGGCATCAAAAAAAAAACAAAAACACTTGGCACCAGAAATCTATCGGTAAGCGGTACGCATGCAATGGCACAAATCTTACAAATGTTGTCTACTTTAACTCAATTCACCATCATCGGGGTATCACCGATGGACAGACGACAGCGAGACAGGCTATCGGAGAGGCCAACAATCATCAAACACACAACAGCAACAGCATCAGCAATAAAACTAACAACGCAGGCAATAAAAATTGTAAAGCGGCTATTAATATGAGCAATAAGAAAGAAGAAGAACAACTACAACAAACACAGCTGTATGTGCATCCGCTATTGCAGCATCAAAGCGTGCGAGCCGACCGCCGCTCACCTGTACGCGAGCAGTTGTGTTGTAAGTATGTGCGCATGCGCGGCAGTTAAGGTTACCGGTGCACCTGTTGTGCTAGTTCCATATATAATTTTATCTCATTTTACATGTTTTTTATATGCATTTCCATTTTTTTTTTTTTTTACTAAGCCATCGCAAGCATCTTTTACCTTACGCGCTCGCAAATGCAATAAAAATCTCGCGATCGTACCAGCAGTAAAAACAAAATGAATTTTGTGCAACATCAGCAATAAAAAAAAAAACAATACAGCAACCACCACGTCAACTGTCAGCAATTAGTTGTGATCAATTTATTAAAATCAGTTACCAGTTGCAACAACAGTTGCGCAGTTGTTCAGCCCAGCTGTTGCATACGAAATGCACCACCCATTTGCCGGCTGTTGTTGTTGTTAGTGTTTTCGTTTTTTTTTTTCTTTTTACAACATGGTTCAGTCATCTCTGGGTAAAGGGGTATAATGCATCACTGTCACTACCAACATTGGCTGATATGCAGTTGATGGCTTCTGCCTTTTAGCTGTGCTTCACTGCGCGCATGCGCTCGCCCTCAAAGCACATAACTAACTGGCAGCAGGCGAATGAAGTGTATGACGCGGCGGTTTTAACCGAACTATGTCTGCTTGTCTATGGTTTTTTGTGTTTTTTTTTTTTACGTGCACTTCGCAAGGAGTGGACTGTTTGCTGGTGGCTGAGTTGAAAGCCAACAAGAACCTTGAATTATTACAGGTGAAGGACAAATGTTGCTGGCACACAGCGTAGGCAAATTACTGGTTGGTTACCCTGCAGCAGGTACATAAAAATAAACGCAGATTTTTACAAGTAACTGCTGCAGCAGAAGTTGGCATTGGCGAATGCAAACAAAAAACTGCATCCAAAGAAAATGTTCATATTTAGAAGGGACGAATGGTGGGAAGTGCAACAGTTACTGGCTACTCTATAATTTTTCTAAGTTTAAAGGGCTACAGAGTCATCATAAATATGAATCTACTAAGAATTGCTGAGAAAAAACAGACAAGCGAGTAAGTGTCAGAAACACATCTACATCAAGGGGATCCTTTTTTTTTCTACATACAAAGTAACCTTGATCGGACATTCTCTAGAAAAGGCCATTGATTCCATCTAGAGCCTGGCTTGATTTCTGACATAAAAATTCTCACAAAATAGAATATGGAAAAGTCCTAGCAAACAAAAATGTATCAGAGAAATAATCACATCAGGCGCTGAACAAATTCTCTCAACAACGGTTATCTCTCGAACTAGAGCCTGGACTGGCGCTACAATGCAACATCTTGACTTGGGTAATCATTTCAGATGCGACAACTTTAAAAGGGTAACAACGACGGGCACAGGATAGCTTGGCCCGAAACTAGTTTATCGTCTTAGAGCCTGGTCTGGCTCCAGAACAATAATATCTCTTTGAGACAGCGACCAAAAATAACAGTTATTTTTTTAACAGTTAAACTAGGCCAAATATTTATTAAGTCCGAAATAAAAGTCCTTTCCGGATAATAAACAAACCGCTTGTCCAAATTAAACACAGTTGGTATCAAACGTAAAAGGATTAAAATAGCTTTTAAACAGAAATAACGAACGAAGGTTACCACCTCTATTTATATTTTTTTTTATAATTTAATACAAAAGAAATTCAATACCTGACCCAAGGTTTGTTCTATGGTAGTTTGATAACATTTTTTCTTGAAATATTTTTCAGTAGGTGGCTTTTCTCGTTTAGACATTTCAGTTTTAAAGCTATTTTAGTCCTCTCTCATTTTCTATCAAATTTGATTAATTAGGATAAGCGGTTTGTTTGTTATTAGGAATGGACTTTTATTTCGGCCTTGAAAAATATTTGGCCAAGTTTAACTGTTAAAAAAAATAACTGTTATTTTCGGTCCCTGCTTTGAGATAATAACCTTGGTGTGGCCAAGATTTTCTTAACTGGGATACTTTTTAGCAGTGCCTAGACGGGCTGTATCTAAAAAAAATTTACCAATCTTTTTGCTGGCAAGTTTTTTCTGACAAGTGCTTTCTTGGTACCGCCATGATAAGTTCTGAAAAATGATAGCCATATAAAATGAACTAAACTTTTTTTACCAGAGGTTTACAAGAAGTGGCTAGTTAAAATTTCAGGATAGACTTCGTTTAGAAATATAAGAAATGGCATATAAAAGATTTCTTCAAAGGTCCGGTCCGGTAATTTTAAAAAGAGTTGGTATGGAACAGCAAAATTGGTATGGTCAAAATACCAGAAGAGTCCGGTGCATAGAATATCTAAAAAATTGCTGCCAACAATTCTTATAAAGGCTCTGTCTCACTTTCCGAAAGGGGTTTTCCTGATGATCTCTAGAATTACATAAAATTCCGAGTCTTACATTTTATATTTGGGACTGTATGGGAATTCTGGACAGTGGCTACTTAGAGCGAACGTTACCTTTGTGTCTAGCTAGAGGGAAGAAAACAAATCTCATCCGCGTGTGTCCAGAGTCGAGATTTAGTCAAGAATTTTATTTTTTTTTGCTTAAGTCATCAAAGACCGACAAAATTTCGGCTCACTTTGACCAGCATTAAAATTTAGCAGCTTTCATGAGCCGATTTTTCTATAAAATTTCACAGCCAGAATTGTCGGCGACCCTTTTTTTTTTGTTTCATATACGCTTGTAGGCAACCGTGAAAATTTTTGGAAAGCGACAGTGACAGTACTGAAATATTGTCGACAATGGCGACAAACCCAAATAGCTCCGTCGGAAAGCTTTCACAGGAGAGTTTCTTAAATTTATTTATATGGTAATTGCGCGCATTTCATTAATTTTCAGTAATTTGAATATATCTTAAACCTAAAATTATTATCTACTTAGTTGCTGATATTAGAACCGCCTTAATATATGTACATATATGTATGTACATTAGGGCGGGTCAATTTTTTTTCGACATCGTTCCTAGCAGATTCGGATTCTACATAAAATTCTAAGAAAAAAAGCCCTTTAGACCATAGCTCTAAAATCAATTTCGAGCCTGCGCAATTTTAAAAGAAATTATTTTTAATTAATACTAAGTCCATAATCAGATTAATATTTACTAAAGTGTTAGGAATGTTTTTTTTTTTGTAATAAAGAATTGTGCTCGGGAGTTTTGTGATATGAAAAATTCATTTCTGATATCTATTTTTTATTTAAAGAACCGCAAGATGGCGCTTCAAAGCTAATCTACTATATATTTGGGGAAGTATGTATGTATGTATGTACCAGGTTGCAGCCTGAACGGATGTATAGAATCGAATAAAATTTTGCCAAAGTATTGCCATGACTCCTGGACCTATAATAGGGTAAAAAAATTGAAACTCGCCAAGGGGGGGGAAGGGATGAGGGATACCTCCCATAGTGAAAATTTTTAATCAGCTCTAACTTCGGAATTATAGTCACATGAACTCGAAATTTGAAATGCACAGATACCCTTGTTAGGTGCTTATGGAAAGATATATGTATATAAATGAGTTTGTAAAAAGGGGCGTGGCACATCTTATAGGTGTGGAATCTTTTATCAGCTATAACAGCAGGCAGTATTAGTGATCTCATTGTATTGGATTTTGAAGATTTGTTATAATAGATCAAAGTTAAATTCAAATAAATTATAGATGATATGAAGTTCACCGGGTCATCTTCTAGTCTTTAATATATACTCAGTTAATATACGGATTAATATTTACTAAAGTGTTACGAACGTTATTTTTTTTTAATACAATAAGAAAAAAATAACTATAATTTAAAGGAATGACACACAATGGCTAGAGTCGTCGCATGAGTGTATTCTTTCATATACATATATATGGGCCGTTCTTACGGTTTATATATTTTTCATCCACTCGCCTATTCCTTACCGAAAATTTTAAATAAAAATTTAACAAGTTTTAACCGCTGATACAGTACAGGTAGCAGTTTAAAATGGGTAACTGGGTAAACTTAATAAAGAAAACAAATCTCTGGCTAAATTAATAAGCCTGCCCGGATAACATAAAATCCCAAGCTTGATAAACATTTGGTGTTATAAAAGTTTTATAAAGCTCTACTTGTAATTAGGAAAAATGCCGAAAAAAATTATAAAATTGATTCATTATTGATTGATTGATAAAAATAGAGAGTGAGTTATGGCTATGACAATAGAAACTAGAAAAAAGATACCTCGTGTTGAAAGCAAAAAGGATCTAAAACCAAAAAAAAAGATAAATACATTGTTAATCATAAAAAAATTTATGATTCGAAAAATAATTTTAAAATATTGTAAATTTTTTTTTGGTTTTTTAAAGTTAAGGGTAAATAAACCCTTAAACTTACAGTAACGAACAAAAGTATTGGCACAGTAAATTTTACGCAATATAGGCAAAGTATTTTTTAGAAAAATTCCAAGTATGCAGTTTAATAATCCATTCAATTTTAGTTTATCAAAGTGCAGGTTTGAAGTTGCTTGAGAATCTGAATATAAAATTGCAAATTAGTATGCAGATTTATTGAATTGTCCTGAGTTTTTCACAAAGTTTACACATTTGATTTTTATGTGTTTTAGTGTAGTATGAACTATGTTTTTATAAAAAATTATCGGAAAAAAATTAAAAATTTTGCATATATGTAATGCGAAAATTTACTGTGCCAAAACTTTTGTTCGACACTGTACATATAAAAAAATACATACAGTAACTTCTCCCGTTACAATAGTAAAAAATATGTAATTTGCTTTGTAGTGCAATCTTGCGGTTCTTTAAATAAAAAATAGATATCAGAAATTAATTTTTCGTATCAATAAGCTCCCAAGCACAGGTTTGTATTAAAAAAAATATATCCGTAACACTTTATTAAATATTAATCTGCATATTTTATCAATTCGTCGGAATATGTTTTTATGTATGTTACCGCGTAACTTTGGACTACGTTATCCGTTTTCTAACGGGTGATTTTTTTGAGGTTAGGATTTTCATGCATTAGTATTTGACAGATCACGTGGGATTTCAGACATGGTGTCAAAGAGAAAGATGCTCAGTATGCTTTGACATTTCATCATGAATAGACTTACTAACGAGCAACGCTTGCAAATCATTGAATTTTATTACCTAGAAAAGTTGGCAGAAAATCCGCTTTTTTATCGACAAATTTTGTTCAGCGATGAGGCTCATTTCTGGTTGAATGGCTTCGTAAATAAGCAAAATTGCCGCATTTGGAGTGAAGAGCAACCAGAAGCCGTTCAAGAACTGCCCATGCATCCCGAAAAATGCACTGTTTGGTGTGGTTTGTACGCTGGTGGAATCATTGGACCGTATTTTTTCAAAGATGCTGTTGGACGCAACGTTACGGTGAATGGCGATCGCTATCGTTCGATGCTAACAAACTTTTTGTTGCCAAAAATGGAAGAACTGAACTTGGTTGACATGTGGTTTCAACAAGATGGCGCTACATGCCACACAGCTCGCGATTCTATGGCCATTTTGAGGGAAAACTTCGGAGAACAATTCATCTCAAGAAATGGACCGGTAAGTTGGCCACCAAGATCATGCGATTTGACGCCTTTAGACTATTTTTTGTGGGGCTACGTCAAGTCTAAAGTCTACAGAAATAAGCCAGCAACTATTCCAGCTTTGGAAGACAACATTTCCGAAGAAATTCGGGCTATTCCGGCCGAAATGCTCGAAAAAGTTGCCCAAAATTGGACTTTCCGAATGGACCACCTAAGACGCAGCCGCGGTCAACATTTAAATGAAATTATCTTCAAAAAGTAAATGTCATGGACCAATCTAACGTTTCAAATAAAGAACCGATGAGATTTTGCAAATTTTATGCGTTTTTTTTTAAAAAAAAGGTATCAAGCTCTTAAAAAATCACCCGTTATAATTCTTTTTGAAAGGAAAGGTGGTTCCTCAGAGGTAGTCTCCTACTAATTGAGTGTAGATCCGATAATTGGGCCATGAAGAAAATAACGGTACTTTTAAATTTGTATATGAGAATTGAAGTCGGTTTTGTTTTTTTGTTTAAATCTTACTCCAGTGTCTACAGCTTCTATAAAAGAGTCGTAGGCCATCTTTTTTTGTTAGTTCAATTGTGGAACATTTGTATGAACTGCTTCGGCTAATACTTCGGCTTTTGTTCTCTTTTTATATCGAGGCTGAGTGCATTGTTCGATGGGGTGATATCATTGCCAAACATGATAGTACTTTGTTTGCCATCAATAAACACTATCTTGACGGAGTTACAGTATTCCACATTGATGCGAGTCTCAAAAGTTTTGAACAATATTTGCGAGTATGGCTTTCAGTTTTTACCGCTCAGGTAGGTGGCAGGCCTATAGAAAATATTTCTTAATCAATAATTTTTCAAATACTTTTCGTTCGACACCTATATTATAATACATACTTTATCTTATTAACTTAATTGAATTAAATTTTCGAAAATGGTGGCAACTCGACTCAAAAATATTTACAGTGGTAAGCCTTCTTAAACCCTTTTAATTTGATACCCATATTGCAATATTTAATTTATCTTATCAATTTTATTTAACTAAATTTTGAAACAGGTGGCAACCCCCCCTCAAAAATAGTTTTTCCTGTAAGCCTTCATAACCTCTTTCTTTTGACACCCATATTGCAATATCTAATTTATGTAATTAATTTACTTATATTGGGATTTTTAAACAGGTGGCAACTCTCTATTTTTTTCTGGTTTTAACAATCCGGATATTATAAAAAACAAACCAAAAAAATAAAAATATTCAAATCGGTCAAGCTGTTTTCAAGTCTTAGCGAGGCTAACGGACAGCAATCCAATTTTATATATAAGATATCTTCTTTTAAAAATGCGCAAGCTCGAAATTGACTTTAGAGCTACGGTCTGGAGGAATTTTTTTCTTAGAATTTTATGAAGAATCCGAATATGCTAGGAACAATGTCGAAAAAAATCGATCCATACAAATTGACCCGCCCTAATGTACATGTATTTCAGAAAATCATAAATACTGCCCGATTTCGTTAATTTTTGGGGTATATATTACCGCGTTGAACAGAAATATTTTGACCAAAAATGAAGCATTAAAAGCATTGGATTGAACAATGCAAGCGATATATTGGAGGCGTTTTCAAAGTGATGGAAAGAGCAGAAAGAGAAGGACTTGACTACCAGTCAGTTCATGTTTTGTATAACTCGGTAGCATTTTGCTTTTGCGGTTACAACGCCAAACCAGAAGAACAACAAGAGCAATTTGTTTATTGTTATTTTAATCCTCAACGACAGTCCAGAAAACTCAAGAGATTTTAGGTCGGTGTAGAGTCCCATAGTCTCAGCCCTTCACTTCTTACTCGTCTAAATTTCAAAACAGAACAATTTTCGGGATAACGACCTGACGAGAGCAGGCGAACCGGGCTAGAGTAAGTTTTTTTTTTAGAAAACTTAAAAAATACTAATCCGCAGTTTTATCAGTCAATTTTAAAATTTATCAGACTGTTAAGATTTAAAAAACATAAATTTTCCGAACAATTTAAGTCTTAAAATTGATTGGTGCAACCGGGCACAAGCTTTCTAATGGCCGGCTTTGAAGCAGAGCAGTGAAAGTCTTACACGATTGAGGTGACCTGGGGTTGCCAACCTTCTAAAATTCAAAAAAAAAAGTTGTTTTTTTATTTATCACAAATATGTTAACGAAAAAAATTTAAATTCTGGCATCATTAAATTAAGTTTTAAAAAATTTAGTAAAGCAAGAAAATGCAATTACTAGCACCTCATTGGCGCCTTTGATAAGTCTTTGATAATACATACATATATGTATAAACATGACTCAGTAGAACAAGTGGCTCAATAGCATACAGTAGCCAACACTTGTTGGCGCACTACTCCGCACTTTCATTTAATTTATGGCAACCACTTCAGCATTACTATTATACACGTACAGTGGCGGAAAAATAAATAGCGACGCGAAATTTTAACAAGTTTTGACTGATTTTCTTTTGCTTATTTAACGTTATCTAACGAAAACCATTTAAGTACGTAGTTTAAACTTACACAGAAATTATTAGAATTAGAAGGTTTATAAAAATTTGAACAAAGTATCCTCGAAAATTTTTTATATGGAGGAAATTGCTCAATGCCGTCATCAAAAAAAAATGTCAAAAATCAACGATAAGGCCTACAGTAGGCTACAAAATTGCATAAACGATTTTTTTGATTCTGCATAAAAGGTATCAAGTTTTGATGAACATTTGTTGAAACTGGTCGAATTTTTATAAATCTTGTAGAGAGTTTAAAATGTTGACTTACATGTTTCTTTCCCAAACTTGACTTACATGGTTTTTTTTAGATAGTGAGCTAGACTTTTAAAAAAAATGTAATAAATTTTAATAAACAAAAGAAAGTAGCCAAAAGTTGTTAAAGTCCCTATTTGCTTGGCCGCCACCGTACTACATACAGTATTTGCACATTTCCTTGCTTATCGTGCCATATCTGTGACAATGACTAGCGAATATGATTGTACAAATGTGTGTACAAAATATATTCCCGCATTCAGAACTCATACAGATGGGGGTACTGTACAGCTAATGAATGCATTTATTTGTTTGCCAAGGCAAAATAATTAAAAAATACCAAAACAAAAATTAAGCGCTAACTCCAAGCGAAGATGCACTGAAAGTAATGAAAGTCTGCGAGGAGGAAAACACACAAAAAAAACTAAAAGAACTCAGAAACAAAAGACAGAACCAATAAAGACAAAAGCCAATAAAAGAAATAGCAGCAGTCAGCGAATTTGTGCAGAAAACAATAAGCAAATACAACAAATAAAACTAATGAAAGAAATATTGAAGTTGGGAAATATTACTTGCCACTTGCATCAGCCAGCACCCAGCGTTTTGCGTGTTCCCGTGCATAAGTCACTCGACAGGGCGGACGTGGTGCTGCTTGCTGGCCTGACTGGGCAGACTGGGCAGACTGGACAGACTGCAGATGCCAATTGAGGGTGCCAGCCATGCCAGACAGACAGATAAATAGCTTGCAACAAACAAAAAAAAACGTTTGACAGAAGTTGAGATGAGTGATTGAGTGGCTGCTGTGTGACCGCGGCGGCAGCAGCTGATGAACTCAACAAGAAGCGGTGCTACGCGTTGGAGCATTGACGGAATATTTGAATACGCCACTCTACTTTTTTTCTTTTGTGACGGCTGCAAAACAGCAAAAAAAAAAACGCATTTCAATTAAAATGTGGCTACAAAATAATTTTTACTGCAAACTTTCAAATGAGTAGCGCGCAAAGTTCAAGTCATTCGTTCGAAGGAATTTCGGGAATGTACTCGTAAGTAGTCGAGGAAATAATAAGTATAAAAAATTTCAATGCAATGCTACGCGCCTGCACATGCGCAACTCCTTCGAAACTAATGAGGAAGCGCTGAAATTCGCGGACTCAATGGCTGACAGTTTGAGTAACTGACAAAATTGAAGAGTTCATTGCTTGCTGCAACGCGCAAAAGTCATAAAATGCAGAACAAACAAAGAAAAGGTAGGGAGTAGGGGGGAAAAATATGAAAAAAAAAATCATTATTGAAATGACTACTAAAATAAACAAAGTATGCAGTTGATGATGGCGCGTCTGGATCGTAATTTGAAAATTTCGGTGGAATATCAGCAAGTTGCAGCAGAAGAAAGCGCAGCTGATATGCTGTACGGGTAAGTTGAGCTGCATGCGAGGAGAAATTAAAAATGCAAACCACTTGAATTTTAAATTGATGGCAATTTTACGAGCGTGTGCGCGCACTTACATACGTATACTTAGAACACACACAAAAGAAGACGCCAGCATTTTCAATTGTAAAACTAAAGCAAACAATGAACGCAAATGGAGTGGCGTTA
>NW_023461193.1:0-28110 GCF_013731165.1 Rhagoletis pomonella | reverse complement strand
GAGTATTTGAAATATTTTAGTCTTAAAACGTTAATTTAAATAAAAAAAGGTACGAAAAGTACGAATTTTTTCATTGTGACTCGCAAAAATCGTATTTGTTTTTTTTTATAACTTTTTTCAATAACTTTGGGAAGTTCTCGAATAGAATGTTCATATTAGAAGCAATAGAAGTTGGCATCAAATACAAAATATCTGTGAAGTTTCAAGCGTGTGCCACCAAATTAAAATAATTGCAGCATGCAGAATATATAATTTAAGATACCTCAAAATGTTAAAATTGAACGGCGAAAATGTGTTTCTTGCCAAAACGAATGAATCTAGTGTAATAAAACTAGGATGCCATCAAATGAGAAAAATTACATTGCTGACTATGGTTTGAGAAATAATATGACTTTTAACTTAAGGCGTGCGAGTAAACGTTTTATATGACAGCGTATGGTGCTGCGGGGCGTATACGTTACATACGCAACCAAAACCACGTTTTTGTCAAGAAAATTTAACAACTCGCGAGCTCATATAAATATGTACCACATGGCTAACTACAATAGACACTTGGTGGAGGCTGGGTCGCATTGTGGGCAAATCAAAAGACCAGCAATACGTAAGCCATTTGCCAGACACATTACACATTTAACGTCTTTACGCTCTTGATTCGACTGTTTCATATTAAATGATAAGTTTTTCCTTACCACAAAATTTTATACTTAACACTTATACAAGCAGTCAATCATTCGAGCAGTTCATGTCTTTTTCACGTAATAGGCTACTGTCAAAAACGTAAATCGTGCATAAATATTTTTACTAAATGATATTAAACAACACCGCGGTTTTAAAGAAAAAAAATAGTTTGTAGTTTGTTTTAGTACTTATGTTTGGGACTTTTATTTTCAAACTATTAATAATTAAAAATAAGATAGTTTTGAATATAGTTATATTGCAACCAAAAGTGACACTGAAGATGGCACAACACCGTAATTCTGGCAAGCGATTATGAAAGTTCGGGCCGAAGTATATCATACGCCAACCCAGTCGGAAAAGGCAACAACCAAAAAGAAATCAAACAGTTTTTCTAATATTTATGCCAGTGAATCGAACATTATTCAATTTTTTGATATTTTCGAAGGCGAAATTTCAGCATTTTACTTAGTTAAAATATAAAAATATTTTAAATTTCATGTTTTTCTCTCTTTCTTGTTTATTTCTTTCGTTTTCTATTCTTTTCAATACTTGCAGGCGCCAACATTTCTAAAAAAAAATCATCTTAACACTGAATTTTAGTGCTTTACAGGTGATTTTTAATAACAAACAAAACATTTATCAAAGCAAAAAAAATATAATTTTTAAATAAATGCAAACTTATCATATATCATGAATCTCCATAAGCTAGCCATAACTTGTTTGCATATGTTTTTTTTTATCATATTGCGTGCTGCCAGCTTTGATCAAACAAAAAAAAAAATATCAATTAAATAAAGTTAGGAAAACACTTGAGTTTTTTTTTTGTTTTTTGAAGCAATGAGTAAATATTTACGCGTTGAAACTAACCTCAGACACAAATTAGGCGAAATGCCAATTTTACTTTTAATCCCAAACCATCCGCCTTTCTCCTTAGTTATATACCGAAATATATATTTTTTAAAGATACAAAAAAAGAAAAATTAACTAAATTATCTCCTACTTGCCGGCCTACCAACCAACCTATTTAAAGCTTTAAAGCCATTTGATTTTGTTAGTTAGCTACTTAATTTGTATGCTTCCCAACCAATAACTCATACAACTCTCTTAATGACAATATTTTTATTCTGTTTCTTTCGTTTCTGCTCTTTTCTTGACTTTATTTGCAGATATTATCGCTAATTTAGACTTAAACGCCAGTAAAAACAGTAAAACCAATCACAAATGAAACCCTAAATCCCAAGAAAGAAAGCGTAAAATGACGCACAGTAAAACCTGACAAAAGCGATTACGAAACCTAGTGTCGAGATTTTTACTACGCCTTGTAGTTTTATACATACATACTATATCTAAGTAGGTACATACATTTAGTTAATTTTTATTTTAGTTATAGTTACAAGAATAGTTTAATTGTAAATAAATTTAATGTAAAAATGAGTAAATTTAATTTGTAAAATTGTAAATATTTTTATATATGAAAAAATGAGAATTAGACAGGTATGGAGAGAATATGTGAGAATTAAATTGTAAATTAAAAAATGCCTGTAAAAAATTATGCCCATTGAAATCACGCGACAAAGAGCTGCATTTGATAGTATTTTGCTTTTCTTTTGTTTGAGTGCTTAATTTAATATGTTTGACCAAAAAAATTTCTAGTGTCTAACTATTAGTTTTTAATTTATATGAATATTTACTTTTTTTTTGCAGTTCATTTTCGTTTTAATCTATCTCTTTTGCTCAAAGGTTTCAGCCACTTTTTATTCATTTAAAATATTTTTTTTAATTTTTTAAACATTTTCAAACACACTTAGCTTGCGAAAATATTTTTAACCATTTTTCTTTGGTAAATATATTATTAGCAAATGTTTTGGAACACGACGTGAAGACACCCATTTGTAGTTATCAGTATACATATCCACTTTGTGTTAATGGTTATTTAAAAAATGTTATTTAGGAAAAGTTTTCTTGTTTAAATTTTTTTTAAGTTTAAAGTTAAAATCATGGAATGGAGTTTACTCGAAAATTGTGTCCTCATAATTGACTTCCAAAAATGCAGCTACGAAGAAGTCGAAATACTTCGGTTGCTGCGGGGACTAAAAAGCCATCGAAATTTTTTGCATTGTAACGTGAAGCTATTCTAGGAATGGAATAAGTAGACAACAGTGTGAATGCCAATGAAGTCACCGAAATCCGCTGCGCATGCAGAAGATCACGTCCCGACTACGAACGTTATTTTCATGGATGATTGATTGGCCATCTGGTGCCCTGACCTTAGTATATTGGACTATAAATTATAGTCCATTCTAGATGCCATGTCATGCACTAATCGTGTTGAGTCTTTGAAGTCGACTTCGCCGCCGATAGAAGGTAAATGGAGGTCATTCCCAGCAAAAAACACGATTACCACAGAAACGAAAGTGGAAACGATCTAGGCGATGGGAATCGCTTACCCTTTCGCTTCAAGAAGGCCTTCTTTTAACATGGGCATGTCATTGGCGGTAAGCCCTTACCCGCAGCATTACCTTCAAACGAAGGGAGAACGCATTGATAAGCAGAATCCAGAGAAGCGAGCAAAGAATGCCTTACAGAGAAACTAATGTAGAAAGTACATACTTATTTATACTAAATTGAAATCAAATTAAAAGATTATAATTTATTAAAATTAAACTTAAAAATCGGTATGTACGTACATGCATATTTAATTAAGCTTAAAATTGTACCTCCTCACTCTTGTACTTCACTTCATTGACTGACTTCAACTGCGTTGCAAATTGAACAAAGCAAAACATGATTTTTATGTGAGACATATTTCCACAGAAAATAACGGTAGAAAAAGAATTTTTGGATATTCATTCTATTTTTCAGCTGACTACGATGTAGCATTCAACTTTGCATTCTCCAAAATGAAGCAATGAAGCGAAATAAAAAATAATAATGTAGGACATTCTACTTTGCATTCCCTGAAATGAAGCAAAGAAGCGAAACAAATAAAATATTGAAGGACATTCTACTTTGCATTTAGGACATTCTACTTTGCATTCCCTGAAATGAAGCAAAGAAGCGAAACAAATAAAATATTGAAGGACATTCTACTTTGCATTCCCCGAAACGAAACAAAGAAGCGAAATAAATAAGTTATTGTAGGACATTCTACTTTGCATTCCCTGAAATTAAGCAAAGAAGCGAAACAAATAAAATATTGAAGGCATTCTACTTAGCATTTAGGACATTCTACTTTGCATTCCCTGATATGAAGCAAAGAAGCGAAACAAATAAAATATTGAAGGACATTCTACTTTGCATTCCCCGAAATGAAACAAAGAAGCGAAATAAATAAGTTATTGTAGGACATCCTACTTTGCGTTACCGGCAATGCCTAAAAGAAGCGAAAAAATTTGAAGGCATTATACCGCTATGCCTTCTAGAACACGTTACCACTAAAAGCGATTACCGATTTTTTGCTGGTTTTTCGACTGATGTGCCGCATCTAATGCAATAAATATGTAGGAAAAAACAGTTCTGAAAAGTATTCACTTGTTTTCATTTTATTAGCCAAATACCGTGTACGGGGCGAAAATATAAATACGGACGCGACATTTTACCAATTTTTTATCATTTATCTTTTTTTTAGTTAATGTCTATTTTTTTTAAGTATAGCTTGTTATCTAACAAAAACAATGTAAGTCCGAATCTCAAACTTTGCACAAAAATTAGGCAAATGCGACAAATTTTAACAATACTGCACCAAATTTTCAAACTTTTTAATAAGAACTTTTAGAGAAAATATCGGTACCCAGTTTTGCCCATTAAATTTTAGTATAATAACTGCCATACCTAAAAACAAAGCGTTGGGCGGTGCGGTTTCTGACGCTTAGCGTTAGCGCCGAAGTGCCATACCTAAACAAAAGCGTAAACGCTACGTCAAACGCAGAAATAACACCAACAATAAGCATAGGTTTGTTTGTGTGTAACACGAAAATGACAGCTCCGCCCTTTTCTGCAGCCAACTTCAATACCTAACGCCCTGTCAAAATCGGATTTTCCAACCGCTCAGCGTTGACGCCGCGTTGTTTCGGTATGCTTCATACAAATTGTATGGGCATGAGAATTTTTTGACAGCCAGACAACGCTGACGCTTTTGTTTAGGTATGGCAGTAAGGTGCAAGTTTAAAATGTCTGCAAAAGTACCGTTGATTTTTGACAATACTTTTTTTTGTTAACGGTGTTACGCGTTTTTTCCATACAAGCTATAATACATTTGAGAATTTTTTTTTTTAAATGGAAAAAATGTCCAACACCTTCAACAAAAAAAATTCCCCAAAATCAACGGTAAGTCTTAGTGACTATTTATAATTTTGCCACTGTATGTACCAAAACATTTGCTAGTACCAAGTTTATCTGGACTATTTTAGATTATTTTTATTAGTCTATAGAAAAGTATGTATTTTTTTTTTATTTCCGCCCAAAATGCTGAAAAATAATAGATTTTTATAGATTTCCTTTCATTTTAAATTAATTGTTTTCGAAATTTACTGCTCCAACTTTGTTTTAGTCACACAGATACTTGACACAAGCTGAACGGTTTCTTCACTTTTTCAATGCGTACTTTGCCTTACGTAATTTTTGTTACTTTTTATTTTAAATTTATCATTATTTTTCGTTCAAACCAATAAAACAATATTTAACTTTTTTGTAAATATCGAAAATAAATAGTTATGTATAAAAATGTATAAAAACAAAAACACTACAGTTTGAGGCGCAGTGTTTTTTTTCATAGCTTGTAAGTATAACTTGTACAAAGGTAAAAAATTCACATGCTCGTGCTAGTCTTAATTTTACAACATAAATATACATAATTAATATACGAGTAATAAAAAAATACATATAAATAAACACGATTTGTAGTAGCTAAATGTGAATTTAGCAAATAAAGTATTTGAAAAAAAATGCAAAACAATAAATAAAATAACAAAAAGCGCAAGTAACTAAATCAAATTAATTCATAATGCAACACAACAAGAATACAGGTCAATATTAGCAAAAGATTTTCATAGAATTACTAAGTATAATAAATGAAATGAAATGAAATGAAATGTCTAGGTATACTAATGAATTATGGAAATAAATTAGCAAACAAGACGTACAGTTGATATCACAATGTATGGTGTATGTACGTATGTAACACAAGCACGCTACTGTTAAGGTATACCACAAGTCCACCCACACTCACAGGAAGGTAGAGAAGAACGTATGTGTGCTCTGTTTTGGTTCTCTATAGCTCTGATAACGGATTCTATAACATTTAAGTAGGTGCTGAATGTCAAAATACGTAGTATTATAATATTACCGTAAATCCTTCCAACTTAAGTACCTTTTAGGACCCTCTCCATGTTAACTGCATGGCAATAAATAAAGTGCGTTAAACAAGCAACAAAAAGTATTGCTTCAAAGTCCAAAGTCCATTTATTAAATAGTTTTTCATTTTCCATGCAAGAAAAGTTCGTGTCTTAGAGACTTTGGTTTCCATTTTGTTCTCTTAGAAATGTTTCCAAAATTATTATACTCAGTTTTTTTTTCTAACTTTCGTTCTTGTGAAAATACGAAACTTTTATGTGGAATGGTTTGAACGAAGTTTATACGTTCAAGTAAAGTTCATACCCCAGATATAGTATCCTACGTTTGTTAAGTATTTTTGACTAAATTAAATATAGCTTTGCTAAAAAGTGTATATCAAGCCCGCAGATAGTTTAAGATCATTTCCCGTGAAGAAGATTTTAGCTGTCATCACCAAGCATGAAAATATTAAGGTGATTGACTTGGGTTTCCATTGGAGTTTTCACTTAATTTATTTACGACTCATTGTAAAATTCAATGCAAATTTTTAAACTTTATAGAAATGGGAACTAAAAAAAGTTGATGGATTTTTTGAGCAAAACTCTGGGAAAATTTCCACTGGAGCTTCAATCTAAAAGCGTGCAAAAAATAACGTAAATGGGGTAGATAAATCTTTTATGAGAAGCTTTTTCGTACACTTGGAGGTTTGACATTGCCAGCCGAGGAGTATCCGCTATAAGAAAAAATTTTTCCTCGATGATGCTGGGACCAAGAATCGCAGCATAGACTTAACGATCGGCAGTAGTCACCCCTAAGCTCTCGATTACGACGGCAAGGGCACAACTCAAATGCAAAAAAATCAGTTAAAACTCAAACCCATTATTAAAAAAGTTCAAATAATAACATCGAACGGGGATTATTCACATATGCAAAATAAAACCGGCTTATCCGTTTTCTTTCTTAATTTCAAAATTTTTTCCAATTGCTTTTTTTGGAATAACTCGAAAATGGCGTTTGAGAAAAAATCCGAATAATGCAGCATCCTAGTAAATATTAAGGAATAATATATCATTACTGATATGTTACTGATTATCACTGTTTTCGTAAGTCGTAGGACTCTCAACATAATAAAGGAGTTCTTGCAAGAAACTTTGCTAGTATTTGAATATACTCTCTTCGAAGGTTTATTTAAGTTTTAACTAAGTTTTCAGAAATTTGTATAACAAACGTCTTTAGATATAGAAAATTTAACTGTACATTGTTATTATAGAATCATTTCATTCTGTTGAAGAAAACATGCGCAGCCCAGCCAGTTATCGTTATAAGGTGCTGCCACAGCAACCTTATTAGGGAGATGTGCTCTGATACCCTCACCGACCTATCAAGTTATGGACTCTCAGCGAACTAAAGACAGAACTGTCGTTTAAATACGAGTATTCTGTTAGTGCCAGAAGTAATTCTGTCATTACTTTGGTGGCTTTAAACAGAAAATTTCCGGCTAAGATCCTTAAATTCTATTATGCAGGAGTCTGCTAATTTCGACCAGCTTTTGTCTAAATTTCCTCAAATGTTAGAAGTACCAGACCAGGCCCTGGAGTTAATAAACTGCATATGATAAGCAAACCAATGCTGCCCCTGAATGAGTTTTCTTAACTAAGACCAATCTTAATAGGGCCTAGATCGGTCGCAGTATAGAAAACCTTAGCCAATATGGCCTACTCATCAGTTCTGGAAGTGGCTCAAAGATTTGAATTTTTATGTCGGTTTATTGGCAAGATTTAGCTTAGCAAAGTGGTGCCTCTAACACAGCAAAACCTAGTCCTAAATATTTATATGTTTTTAAAAGGTCAAGATAATTATTTCTCTTTTCTGTGTACATATGTATGTATGTACATCATGCTAAGTTTTAGGTAATCGCAAGTACGCCTATGTCAATAAATGAATAGATCGCCTTTGGAATAGCAGCTACACAACATTGCAAAAAATATCTGCCCCGAGTTTCCTGATGGCATCTATGTATAGGGGCTCTACTGTGGTTACTGGCTGAATAGAGCGAACATTATTATTCTGCATATTTAGTACTCACCAGTTTCCCTATCATACCCACTATAGGTAATAGCAAAACTGTGCAATGCCTCTCTAAAAACGATAGTTCATTTAAACCGAGATTTTACATATGTAAGGTTATTACAATTTAACCGTTTAGTAAGGCGAGTCCTGTCCACAAATTGAGCCTAGAACCATTGATGAAAATATGAAATTTGTATGGCTTGAATTTCACATTTACTCTGGAAACTCCCGGCGAACAACAGAAAAAAAATCCTTTCAGATTTAGTCTAGACTCTATGAAATTCTATTTACTTGATTTCATAAAGGAGACTAGGCATATTGTTCAAAAATGCTGACTTTCCCACTGGTTTTCGTTTGGTCCTATTCAAAAGGTTTGCTTCATCTTTCGAAAAAACTAAGTTATTTTCCAAACGCTAAGGGATTTTTCCTTTGTGTACCCATTATTTGGAAGCTCTCGATTTATGCACATCCACAGGAAATAAGTCCGTCTTTACGAGGATTGTTTTCCATAAATACCAAGCCTTCGAATAGATCTGTTCTGGAGGAGATTACTGGCATTCTAAGTTATGAAAAAGTATCCCCAGAACTAGTGGCTAGCGTAAGCGCAAGCCACAACACTGTTCTGAAAAGTTGTTAACTATACTTAAACTTAAAAGTTGTTATTTAAAAAACTCGCAGCAACACCTTATTCATGCCACCTAACTGCTTGAGATTGTGGGTGGCTTCTAAAAACCGGCGGTAGTGTGGCACTCGTAGTTAAAAGAATTTAAACTAAATAGAAAAATCGAAACAATAAAGAAGTAATGAATAAATAGCAAAGCAAAACCACAAAAGTAAATCTAAGGGCAAAAGCAAAAAACAAACACAAAAGGTTAGAATTAAATTTAAAAAAAAAAAACTAGGAAAAGTCGATATTTAAGAAGCGTTTGTTTGCTAAGCACACAGACTAAAGAAACAAAAATATTCTAAAGTGAATTTTCCACTAATTTGTAAAAAAAGATTATAAGCGAAAAAGAAAAGACCAAAAACAAGAGAACAAAAATAGGAAACGATACGAACTCAACAATACAGAGAGATAAACCAAATAAAAAACAAAAAATTACCAAGAATAGTTTCTAAGCAAATAGGTTTAATGAAATAGTGAAAATAAATAAGAAATTATAATAGAACGATGATTAAATAAAAACTAAATAATATTGATGAAATAATAAAAGAAAAATTTAAATTTAGCTGTAAGCAGATTTCAAGTTTAGAAGCAAACAAATTGGAATGTTTAAGTGTGAAATGTTAATGGAAAATCTATAGGAAAGCTACATGCAGAAAAACTATGCAATCAGACTAAGAAGAGGTGGCGGAGAGTGGCAGTGAAAGTCAAGGTTTGTTGATAGGATTTTTAATTTCATATTGAAATTATTGTTATCATTTTCGACTCTCGCCCACTCTGTATGCAATCGTACGAATACAATCAATGCAGCATGGCACACAAATCATCAGCGAGCGAGACAAAATCTAGATGAAAAGAACCAACAACAAACCAGTTTCGAATTACTTTAAACAAATAAAAATTATACAAAAGCGTCTAACAAAAAAAAAAAACGCGAAACAAAATTGCATTGAAGTTAAGAAACCAACCGAAATGTATTTGAAAGCAAAAAAAAAAACGACTGCCCACAACAACAACAAAAGTATTAATTAAATTAACAGTAAAAGAAAAATTTATTAATTGACATTTCATCACGTTTGTAATGAAGACGAAAGCTAAATAAAAAAAAGAAATTTAAGCAAACATCCATACACACAAAACATTGATAATAGTTAATTGAAATAGCAGCAAAATGTAATACGAAAAATAAATAAAATGAAATGAAAGCGAATGTAATTATCAAGTGTAGGCCTCCCCAACTGGGGACCTAATGTGGTAATAGTGGAATTAAAAAATGAAAAAAATATTAAATTTAATGATATGAAACTGAAGTAACAT
Organism: Rhagoletis pomonella; assembly: GCF_013731165.1. Taxonomy (NCBI): domain Eukaryota; kingdom Metazoa; phylum Arthropoda; class Insecta; order Diptera; family Tephritidae; genus Rhagoletis; species Rhagoletis pomonella. The sequence goes on along the minus strand of NW_023461193.1, from coordinate 18,050 downwards.
TTAAGAATAAATAAAATTGCATGTAATTTGAAGAAATTTTAAAAGTGGCATTTTTATTTCGAAAGTTTGCATTTAATGGTTGGCATAAGTTGTGAAGAATAAATTTTATAATTTCTTTACAAGTACATTGTCGTGAAAAAAAAACACAACAGAGAGCAATAATGGGCTCAACTTGACTTGCATGCCTACATAAATCGGGCTGCAGGTAAGAACTTTGTTAGAGGGTGGAGCAAAAATCATTTCGTTATTGTTGTATGTTTTCAAAATCATTTACGATTTCGGTCTTCAGCTCTGAAATCGTGTCGAGGTAATTGGCATAGACCAGAGAAAGTAGTCCAATGGTGTCAAATAGCAAGATCTCGTCGGCCATTCGACTTCGTTTTATCGGTAGCTAATGCGTCCTGGGAAAGCCATAGAAAGTTTTTTACGCTGCCGGCATCATCTTCTACTTTGCCCTTTAGCCGAGCACCTGTGCGCAGACGCACGGGTGTTGTCAGGTTTTGCACCGTCCCAGTTTCTTTGAATTTCTTACACAAAAGGCTGAATGTTAACCGAAAGAATAATAATGCAATCAGTGTTGCCATTTTGGTGCTTTTGGAGCTAGATTTAGCTCTTTATTTTTCTATTTAGCTCCAAAAATTGGGTTTTAGCTCCTGGTCCTTTTTTTAGATCTTTTCAAATTTATCTAGCACTTTTTCAAGCCCAAGAAAGTTGTAGTTGTATTTGGCAATACAGTTTCTGCAACGTGCGCAGGAGCACACAAACTATAACGGACAGTAGTTCGAGCTTCGATAAGCTCAGACGGTGTATTTTCTCTCAGGTGGCCACTGGAGAAAACGAAAGCTAAAACTTAAGCGTTGTCAAATTTCTAAATTCGAAATGCAGTGGAAAAACTTATATTTGTATCCCCCGTAAACTCTTCGACCTAGGTTAAATAATTCAAAAATTTATTAGAAGAAAATCCTTTTTCTGAACGCGCGGATTTTATTTTACCTTACTAATTTTACTTTTAAGGAGAGCTGGAATTAAAATTTTTCAGAAAATCTTTTGCGAAAAAATTTTCACAACCCGAGTTTTTATGGTTAATTCAAATATGTTAAATTGCAGATGTTAACAGTATTTTTAGTGTGCATACATATAGGTGTTATAAGTGCCATAGCAACGAATTCGAACTATATGCACCTTATTTTGGTTTTAAAGTTTTTTTCAGCACTTAAACTTATAAAATTCGTTGTTTTTATTCAAATTTCGGAAAATGTAAAAACAACCTTACGTCAATAAATGCTCAACTTAAAAAAAATTTAGCTCTTCAATTTAGCTACTATTTAGTATAATTTAGCTCTTTTTAGCTCTTTCTTCGACCGTTTTAGCTACAAACGAAATTTTTCTCTGGCAACACTGAACGCAATACGCAAAATGCGCTTCGTGCAGAACGGCCATTTTCATAAAACATTTGGTTAACTTTTGCGCGTTGTTCAACTCAGTATCGCTCCATAACGGAGTTTGCCAAAGCCTGTAGTCCAATTGTCTGAGAAAAATAAAAAAAGCATTAACATATTCCTAATAAGTGCTGTCAAAGATCTGCATTACCCCTTAATCACCCCATATATATGACATAGATAACTAGATATGAAACTCTCTAATTTTTTCTGAGAGCGCGCCCTGGAACTCGTTTTCGTACTTGGCAGCACTGCCAATCCGTGGGCAGATAAACAGCTGACACGCGAACTGGCGAGCTACCACTAGATGCGTGGAAAATGCATCACATTGAATTCAGTGGATTTCTTCTTCCCGCATTTTTTAATATTACTATAAAACAGTATTTGTAACTAAACGCGACTTTACTGGCAATATAAACACTGAAATATAAAATAGATATGAAAAATATTGCAACTTTTGTTCGTTGTGTTTAATCAAAAGTTTCTCCATAAATTTCTCTATAAATGCCCATAAATGTTTTCGTCACAGTGGCTCTACTGGAGAATGTTATAAAAAATACACACTTTGACAGCGCTCTCACGAGAAAAAGAGTTTCATATCTAGTTATCCATGATATATGACGCGGCAATGCACCAACGAGTTTAGTAGTATCCGATAGGCCTAATCGATTTAAATAATTTCTTTACAATTACCAATCTCCGGATGTTTCTGAATGATAGATGCTCCAATGTTGTAAGACTAATTTTGATGTGCCTTACTCCTGGAGTTTCTATACAGTTTTGAGGAGCAGGATCAATAGCTTCTCACGCGAAGTTAGTATATGAGCAAAAGTTTAAAAGAAACACAATTTTAAGCTTACATTTTAAAGGCTGATTTCGATTTTTCAACATAAAATTCGAAGAAGTTTCACGACAGTGAGTCGCCTTGGGAATAACCTGGTGTAGAGTGGTGGCTTAAGAGAAACTTACATATAAAACTTTCCTCAATAGTATATTCAGCCGACATGTCAAAATTTATTCAGTGTTTTTGAAGATTAATAAAGAAAAATCCCCAGGTTTGATATTAAGGGTATTCATCAAACCTTATAAATGCATTGTAAACCGTATAAACTTATAACTGTGTAAACCTTATAAATGAACTGTCAAAATTTGTATGCAAACTCGTTTACACATTTCTGATAAATTTCTCCAGCGATTTCACTGAATAAACTTGATAAACTGAAGCCAATGCAACTCTGTCGCAACTCGTAGCTATGTTTTCTTGGGCAATAATCGGGATCCACATTAAAATTTCGCACGTAAATTCAACAACAGCGATACGATCCTGATAGAGATCTGGTTCAATTATTATCCGTTCTGTTTGTTTTGTTTCACTGATAATTTGTCTGCAAAGTTTGGTAGCCATGACAAATGAATTCATACACAAACAGACATTCTGCCATTGTTTCTTCTAACTCGGTTCAAATTAATCACCTTTATGTTATATTTATATGTATTTGAATAGATATTATCTCGTAATATAATTTTTTCCCATTTAGTGAGTTAGTTTCTATAATTTCTTCATCCTCGTGCTAGTAGTATAAAGTTAGTGATACTGAGCTCGATAACCAAAGAAAACACGACTATTGTCGCAAGTATAAACGAAAAGAGAGTGTGGGTCGTTCATGTAACAGAGTGCGTAAGCTTATAAGATTATCTGCTTGATAAAGTTATCGGTTTAGATGAATACCACTATTGTTCCAGTTTGGCAAGCCTACTCACGAATGAAAATCAACACTTGAGTAGTGGGCTTGGAAATCTTTTTGGCAGAAAAGTGGTCTATTTTACGCAGTTGCATGCTCGCTCATATCTCTTGTCGTATATTATCTATCATGCATGCTTACTTGGACGTCACGCGATCAAGAACTTAAGCAATCGCTTTCAAGTTGCAATACATTCTCGATTTTTTTACTAACACAATCGCACTCTTACAACCTCATTGCTCAATAGGCACTTTAATACATTTCGAACTGTAGATCGCTTACGTTGATTGGGAGATCTTTTCATGAGATATTGATCGATAGCTCCGAAAAGTACCAAAAAACATGTTTTTCGAAAAAATCACGAAATGCATTTGAAAATAAGGGAAATGTTTAGTACCACTCACACCGTTTTTTGGGTGGGGGGCGGAGGGGGAGGGGGCGGGGCCCCCAAAACACCCCCCAATAGAAACGAGACAGTCGCCGCTTTCTAAAAAGGGGAACCCCTCCCTTGGACTCCTCCCACAGGCACCTAGGGAACCGTTTGAAAAAGGGGGAAAAACGGATTTTTCTTAGGCAAACTGAGCAGTTTGAAGTGGAATATGACCCAACTAACAGAAACCGTGGGATTTTTTAATAAAAGAAATTATGCCAAATTAGATATAAGGGGATTTTGAATAAAGAATAAAAAGTTAATTAAAAATAGAAAAAAAAAGTTTTTATAAAAAAAAATGTTCTTTTTAACAAATGTATTTTTGCGTAGAATTCCTTTCTACGTAAGCGGCCTTCGGCCGAACTTAGGGATTATAACCCTCAGGCAGTAGAATTCTCCTTTCTGTGTTACCAAAGAAGGGGGGCTGAACACCTTTTGCAGAGAACACCTTTCTGCGTAGGCGGCCTTCGGCCGCACTTAGGGATTATAACCCTCAGGCAGTAGAATTCTCCTTTCTGTGTTGCCAAAGAAGGGGGGCTGAACACCTTTTGCAGAGAACACCTTTCTGCGTAGGCGGCCTTCGGCCCCACTTAGGGATTATAACCCTCAGGCAGTAGAATTCTCCTTTCTGTTTTGCGAAGAAAAGGAGCTGAACACCTTTTGCAGAGAACACCTTTGTATATTTTTAATGCTTACTGGGTTATATCCTATCTTCTTTTGTCTCTCATTCTTTTGCATATTTTGGAGTTTGACAGCTGAACTCCGCCATTTAATTTGCATATGCAACCAAAGTCAGACGCGTGATTTTGAAGGTGTTTTTATTTAATGAATTGTGATGAATTGGTTAATATTAAAGTCGTAAAGCAAGTTATAACAAATCAAGTAAAGTGTAAAGTGAAGGGGAATACAAAAATATATTGGTAAAGTGGCTAATTTAAGCAGAATAGGAGTGATAAATGTACGCTAATTTCCGAATTTTACAAAAAAGGGCATATTTCAAACCCAATTTGTAAATAAATTAGTAACCAAAATTTACAAAAGTGAGTGTTAAAATATTGCGTGGACCCTTGACTACAAGTGTGTGAAATTTTTTTTTGGATCGGGCCACCCATTTGGACGGAATAGCCCGAAATAGTTGTGAGCGGTACTAAACCCCACCCGAAAATAAAATTGTGTACTGTTTTCGTGTTCATCGAACCAAAATATACTTACAAAAATATAGGTTAACGCGACTAGTATACAATTTGTAGAGCAGTGTTAGATACTGATACTTGTGATGCTGGTCTCCATTTTCTTGGCGTTCATTGTCAATGGCCGCAAAAAAATTTAGAACGCAATGACTTGTTGAAGCTTCGTTCTCATGTAGTTATTAATTAGTTATCGACACTCATATCCAAATAACGAATAAATTGCGGGATAAAGGCCACTTGGAAAAAATCAGTACATTTTGAGGTTTTTCTGGTTTGAAAAACTACGCAGGACAGACCTTTGAATAGCAGTACAGCTTTGCAAATTACAAGACGGATGGTCACCGTAAGTATAAATACGGTTTAGCACTCGACTATTTATACATATATTGACAGGGTGTTGCCAATATTGTGCAATATTTTATCATTCCTATTTCTATTACGTACTGTACTGAAAATCATTTGCAACATATATTTATGCAATTATCTTTTAATCTTTTTAAAATATTTTTTATTAATGCCAATAATAAAATACCTAGTTATTATCATACATTAATTAACTTATCTTAAAAGTAAAGAGTACATTAAATTAAATCAAAAAAATTAAACTTAATAACAGAAAATTTTTACCTTGACCTCTCTTTAAACTTAGTATTTCTTTCGTCAAAATTGAACAATACATCCGTAACTAGTAACCGCTAGACGGCGCTCGATAGCAGAGTTTAAACTGTGTGCTTGTTATCGGCAGATATCGCACCGACTTGCGCGTAATTTCCTAAAATAAATAAAAAACGTGTCGCCCTCACCGATATGAGCTAAAATAACTAAAATGTTTAGATACTAAAATTTTAAGAACACCGTCAATTTTATTGACCAGCATTTTTTAGCAATATAAAATATAATAAAAAAATAATTTAATAAACCCCAATGACATAAGCCATATACATATATGAGGCAATTTTACAACAACTTTTAGTTGAAAGCAACAATCGTCTGGTTCATATACATATACCCTTGTGGTCAGCTAATTAAGTCAAGTGACTTTTTGACTAGTTTTGGCTATTTTTGTTTTTTTTTTTTTTGATTTAATGTTTATACTTTTTTTCTAAAAGTCTAGCACTTTACCTAACCAGCGCCAAATAAATTCACATTTGAAACTTCGTACAAAAATTATGAAAATATAACAAACTTTAACATTTGCACCCGAAAGTTCTAAACTTTTTCTTCAGAATTTTAGAAAAATTAAATTGTAGTAGGTTAAAGTGCAAACCTCAAGACGCTAGAAAATCACGTTGATTTTTTATAATTTTTTTAGCTGACGGTTTTGTACATTTTCTCCCATAAAAAGTACGCTCGACAATTTCGATTGTATGAGAGAAAATGCCTAGCACCATCAGAAAACAAAATATTAAATAAATAATATAAAAAAAAAACTTTTTAATATACAACGCTTTTATAAATGGACTAAAAAAGTAGAAAATAATACTTCTCAGTCCCATAGAATTTGTTTTGATAACTTTTGATTTTGAAATTTTAGCAAAAGTCATTATAAACAATCTACGAAATTGAAAATGAAAAACGTGGAGCGCATGCAATACAAAGCATTCGATTTAATTGACAATAGTCAAACTACATACGTAGACATAAAATTTCTACGGCGAAAGTAGAACTTTGAAATCGATTTTAATCGGTCGTTATTCATATACCCACATACATACATTCATATATTACTTTTCATATCAATTCAAGTGTATTACATGCGCCCCACGCTTTTCATTTTCAATTTCATAGATTGTTTATAATGACTTTTGCTAAAATTTCAAAATCAAAAGTTATCAAAACAAATTCTATGGGACTGAGAAATATTATTTTCTACTTTTTAGTCCATTTATAAAAGCGTTGTATATTAAAAAGTTTTTTTTATATTATTTATTTTCTACTTTTTAGTCCTGTCTGAAAAAAAGTTTGCAATAGATATTAAAATAATTCAACGATATTAATAGAAAGGGGCACACACATGCATTTACATATGTATGTACATACAAACGAGCACCAATTAATTTTATTTAAAGAAATGGCGTGTCGTCTATTTCCGCCGATATGCGTGTATAAACCCTCCTCAAAGTCTAGCCAAAAAGCCAGCAACTCTCACAACAGGTTCCCCAGAGCAATTCGCTCGAGATAGTGGTACCCGGTACACGTAATACGCGGCACACAGCACTACAATCCGCCAAAACAGGCCACCCGGACCAAAATTTCCACCGTAGAAGGCAGAAACCCCGAGCGGCAGTGCAGGAGCCCAAGAATTACCCTTAAAACGGCCACAGGAGCTTAAAAAGACCAACTGGTTCCCAACTGGTTCCCGGACTGGTTACCAACTGGTCCCACGAACTAGTTACCAACTGGTCCCAAAGTGGTTACCAAGTGGTCCACCTATACCTCAAGTGGTCCACAAGTCACTTCACTTACAAAGCATTCGATTTAGTTGACAATAGTCAAACTAATTTTATTTAAAGAAATGGCGTGTCGTCTATTTCCGGTGTAGCAAACGTAGTACATAGGGCGACATCTAGATGTCATCTACCTCGCCCTATTCACTATGCTTTTTTATAGGAGCTTTTCAAAGCTTTGCTTTGGTGTCGGAACACAACATTGAAAGTTTCTGGAACACAACATTGCAAGTTGATAAAAGCGTTGTAAAATCAACGCGATTTTCTAGCGTCTTGAGGTTTGCACTTTAACCTACTAAGCTACAGAACTGCATACCAACAATTTTTCAAAAAATTCTTAATAAAAAGTTAAAAATTTTTGGGTGCAAATGTAAAAGTTTGTTGAATTTTCATAATTTTTGTACGCAGTTTGAACTGTGGATTTATGTGAAATAGCCAAAACTAGTCAAAAAGTCACTCGACTTAATCAGCTGACCACAAGTGTATATACAAATTTTTATGGAGTAAAATTTAAAGATAATATTCACAGGCAGTTAACATTTCCCTTATCTGTTGCTAGTATTACAGTTGCAAAAGGTTTAAGTAATTAATTTGAAATATATCCACACTTTACGAAATTAAGTGGAATAAAAAAAAAATATATATATGCACACGTTTTTGTTTGAAAGGAAAATTTAATACTTTTCAATTCATACTCTCTGTAGTTCAATTAGAACAAGTAAGAAAGTCTAAGTTCGGGCGGAGCCGAACATTAAATACCCGGCGCAAGTATTAAATATATGTTTTCCACCTTTCCGAAAGCTACCGCTACATGATAAGCCGGGGTGTATACATTTTAAGTAAATTAGCGTCCTTAAATTTCGAAATATTGAAATTTCAAGCATATCTGAAATTTACCGTTATATGAAAAGCGGCCTCAATTTTAGTCCGATTTCAACAATTTTCAACGGTTTGCTTTTATGTGGCAAGCACAATAACCATACCGAGCTTGGTACAAATTGCTAGAACGGTTAGCGAGATACATATATGTGATCACAAGTGTGCGGTGCTACGCCCATTTTACAAAATTTTGTCATAAACGTATTTCTTGGTAAAGAATTGTTGCAATCATCAATTTTGAATAAATTAGCTTCAATATTTACTGATTTATCGAAGATTTTGTATTTCTCGAAATTACCGTTATATGGGATGTGGGCGTGGTTATTGTCCGATTTTAGAAATTTTCGGCCAGTTGGTATGCTGTACCAGGACCAATAACTGTGCCAAGTTTGGAAGAAATTGGTGTAGCGGTTACCAAGATATACACATGTAACCATAAGTGGGCGTGGCTACGCCCATTTGCCAAAATTTTGTAAAATACTTATTTTTCGTCTAAAAGTCATTGCAAATATCAATTTTGAGTGAATTATCTTCAGTAGTTACTAAAATATCGCAGTTTTCGTTTTTCTGAAAATTACCGTTATATGGGAGGTAGGCGTGGTTATTATCCGATTTCGCCCATTTTCAATACCATCCGTCCCACGCCCAAAAGAAGTTCACGTACCAAGTTTTTTTACTCGAGTTATCGTGTGCACAGACGGACGGACGGACAGACAGTCACCGCTTAATCGATTTCTCTTTTCATTCTGATCATTTATGTATACATTTGTCTATATCTATCTCGATTCGTTTTGCCTGTTACAAACAACCGTTATGTGAACAAAATTAATATACCCTTGTGCACAAGTGCGCTCGGGTATAAAAATACTTACATATGGATGTATTTCCCTGCATTTATTTACCATTCATTTGCCCTTCCTATAAATATAATAAAAATGCATGCCGTCGTAAGTTCGCTGAGCCTAAAGTTCCAAGTCCCAATTTCGTTGACATTTCACCGGGATCCCGGTCCTTTTGTAATGATTATGTAAGCATTTTTAATATCGAATGATAAGAGTACACACGGAATTTCTGAATTTTCCCCAAAACAATAAGTAATAAAATTCATGGCCAGTCAAAAGTGGAATTCAAGTCTGAATCACACTAAAGTCGATGTTAAAACATCGCTGAAACTGGCATCGATGTATCGTCAATTTAGCGATTTTAGGAAATTGTAAACATCGATGGCAAACATCGAATTTTGAACCGATGTTTCAAAAATATCGATGCATCGTTTGCATCCCTACACGCTCCTCGTCAGTATGATACTTTAACCCACTAAATCTCCGATCGTGTATCAACCGGCCATACAAAAGTATGAAATTTAGGGCTGCCAGTGAGTTGAGAAGCTTTCTTCCTTTGGGATGAGTCTATTCTACCGCTCATGCTTTAAAACCGCCTGCTATGAGCACTGCGCTATTCATCTTGGCGTCATTTTTTTTGACCGAAAATTGAATAAATGGGCTTGGAAAACATGCAGAAATCGATATTTTGCGCGCCAAGTTAGGAAATCGTTTTATCACCCGTCTCGGTGACGTCAATTGGCCACCTCTGAGCTGCGATTTGACGCCTTTAGACTTTTTTGTGAGGTGCCGTAAAGGACCACGATTGAGAGAATACAAAGGTTGCGCCGATCTCGGACCGCTATTCCTCTCTTAACGAATTTGACAGAATCGTGGTTTGCATGACGTCACACTTGTGCAACTTCTTTACGTTTTCCTTGCAACATTTTGTCTTCTTCTTCCATTCTTGTTCACGTTTTGGCATTTCTCTCTCGCAATTGCACCAGTGTGACGTCACACAAAAATTATTCTCACAAATCCTCTCTGATCGGCGCAATCTTGTATTCTATCATTCTTGGTAAAGGACCGATATTATGCGAACACTACATTAAGGTACAGGCCCTTATGGCTAGAAACCGTTGGAAAAATGAGCTAGTAAGGTGCGCTCCTGCGAAACCAGCCGATACAGCCACCTGAAAAAATTCCAGTTCCATAAAACATATAAAAAGAAACCACTGTAAGGACCACCCCGTACAGATGTACATATAAACATATATCTGCATAAAATATGGGTCACTTTTCACTTTCTTTTGTTAGTAAATATGTATATTTTTCAATGGCTGTAAAATTTCCTTAATACTTAGTATACAAGCCCCCTTTGTCAGTTTTCACCGCCCCCGCTACTGGCTTTGTCTCAAACCTAAATCAGGTTTTTATAATCGCCACACTCGAATTATTTCCACGTGCTTGCAATCTGCCTTTTCCGTCTGTGCTTCATCGGCATTCTGATGAATGAGTAATTTACACACCCCATCAACAGGTGTTTCAGTTTGCAACAGCATAACTGGAGTGACACTTCATCACAGGTTGCTCACTGAATTTGACCCGAAATGATAAAGGAATCTAAAAATAAAACATAACAGCACGTACTGCCACAAACGACGCCAACCTGAAGGAGGCGCAATATAAAAGTACTCGTAACGCCTTCTGTCCAAATAAAGCACACCAAACGCTCAACAAGGTCAGACAGAACAATTCAGCATTGAAATGAAGGTACTTGAAGCGCATTGATTTAAAATTTAAATTCCATTTACACATATCGGTTACTTATGTAAATTACTCTGTTTTAAAGCTCCCCGTTCAAAACTTCCTGACTTCAAGCGCTCTTCTGGCGTATATCACTCTCGCCAGCGCTCAGCAGACTCTCTATCCTGCTCTTAAAGTAAGACAGGTTCCCCTGCTCACCAATGGTCAGCTGGGTCTGGTGGTGAATAAAGTGGAATTGGCCGCACCTGTGACGGTGACACGGGATGGACAGGGAAGACCAATAGTAAGGCCGCAGGCGTTGAGCGGACAACCGAGAAATTTGCCGCTGCCTCAGACTTTCAGCCAGCAGCCGAATAGGCAACAGCCGAATAGGCAACAGGCAAATGGACAGCGACCGAATAGGCAACAGCCAAGTGGACAGCAGCCGAATGGACTGCAGCCAAATAGGCAACAGCCAAACGGACAGCAACCGAGTTGGCAGCAACTGAACCTGCAGCAACAAAACAGACAGCAACCGAGCTGGCAGCAGCCGAACTTACAGCAGCCGAGCTGGCAGCAGCCAAACTTGCGGCAGTTGGGCTGGCCGCAGCCGAGTTGGCAGCAACTGAATTCGCAGCAGCCAAACTTACAGCAGCTTAGTTGGCAATCAGTGTATGGGCTTAATAGTATCATTTCGAAGTAGATCCGAGAGACAAATGACAACTGACTGAAATGTTGATGAAATAAAATTATAACTGCAAAAAATACTTGTATTTAAATATCTGCGGCTTAAGATATCAAAATCATACTTCCCAAAAACGCACTTGAAAGGGGACGTTTTTGAGGGATTATAATCTTAAACATTTGTATTGAAAATTCGATTCCTAATAAGTAGGGATTACAGTGATATGAAAGCTTTCACTTTGGGTAGAAATAGTTTTTTTAGTAAAATTGTTAATTGTGACATTATTTTCAAAGAGAAGGTGGAAGCGGCCAAAGCTCGCTTCTATCAACTCTTCGAGCGCGATGGAAAATCGTGCTAAGCTATTTCAATAACAGGGTGGGTAAGAAGGGATCTGTGGTCCCACCCTCGTAAAATGTTAGCCTCCACGACGAAACGTTGCATAACGGACTGTGACTTATCAACTTTCCTGAGGCCGGAAACATGCACTAAGTTCCACCATAAGAAGGTCAATCCTCTTTTCGGAATTGAAAATGAGAAACCATTTCGATCAAATTGTGATAGATGAACGGCTTCCAGTTTTTAGACTTACTAACAATACATTGACTCGCATAACAGACCGATACAGTTAACAGTTGAGATTCGTTAACGTCTTTGCGCGGCAACAAATGCGAGCGGAGCAACGCAAGCAAAGCTCGACTTCCAAAAGCTGTAATTACAAGAAACAGCCGTTAACTTCGTTACTAGACTCTCAGAGGTACTCTCACACAGTACCGACGGCGAGAAAGTTGATAGATTTCGGCCAGAAAATCAGCCGAAAAGAGGATGATAAATAAGCATCGATCGAGCGCTGCGCAAACCGTATGGAAGAGCTTCAGGGAATTGAGAAAATAAAATGGACGTATAATTCGAAAGATGAAAAAGGAAGCTAAAATACATACGTGCGAAGAGCATGACATCTTGCTCGATAGAAGTAGTGCACGAAAATTGTATCTGAATGTTTTGTAACTCATGTGTTGAATGAAGGTTTTAATACCGGAGAGAATTATTTTAAGAGTAGCACGGCAACTTGGTGACTGATGTCCAGAATGCACTCAACTTGGCAATCCTATAACCTGCTGAACTGTAATAGGAGTGAAACAAGTGAAGAAGGCATTCATTCCATGACAACGGAGTCGGTGTTTTCCAGTTCTGAAAAACAAATCTGTTGGAGGAAGCGGCCTGCCAGGTGAGCTATTCAAATACAGCGGCAAGAAGTCAATAAAGTGCATGCATCAACTCCTATGCAGAATATATAAGTATATTTGACGACTCGAATGCAAATGTGGTCGGCACAATATATGTACAAGGAAGGTTACGCCGACATATGCGTCAACTACCTCGGAATAAACTTCTCGAGCGTATTATTCACCGTCCACGAACTGATCTGACCTTATCGGTGTGGCTTTAGACTTAGTAAATCTACAATATATCATGCCCGTTCTGATGTATGGTTGGAGGCTTTCAGAGAATCTTTCTGCGGAAGGTTTTTGGACCTTTGCGCGATTACCGAATTGAGCCGAAAAATAAGAAACAGAGGCTTTGCTGGCTACGCCATATTGTACGAACGTATGCAAATGGTTCAGCTTTGTGAGAGTTCGATCTAGTACCCGCTGGTGGTGCAAGTGGAAGGCCTTGTCTACGTTGGAAATACCAAGAGGAAAGACTTGGCCTCATTTGGCGTTTCCAATTGGCGTAATTTGACAATCAAGAATAAGAAGTAGAAGAAAATGAATTCGGATAAGAAATAAGTTCATACTAAAAAAAACGAATGATTCACAGTGGATAGGAATGATTTCGAAACAACTAAACTAAAATTAATAAAATGATTTCTTTTTTCATAATTTTTTTTTTTAATCAGGTTCTTCAACTACAGCAATTCCAGGAAAATCTTATAACAGCTTATTTCTTCAAGAGAGTCGACACAACAGGCGCTGCGTACGCAACTGGAGCGACTGAGGCAATTCGGACAGCTGGAGCCACGGCAGCGACACGAGCAACTGGAGCGCTGTAGACAGCTGGAGCGCTGTAGACAGCTGGAGCTGCGTAGTGAGAATAAGTCGCCACAGCTGGAGCGGCATAGGCAGAGTAGGCGGCATAAGGAGCAGCAGCGTAAGTGGCAACGGTTGGCACTGCGGAGTAAGTCAAAGGAGCTACGAAACCAGGATTAGCCTGGGCAACAGCGAAGAAAAGAGCCAAGCAAATGAGGAACTAAAACGAAAAGGATAAATAAAATTTAACCACTTTGAGTTAGTAAAATATTTCACTCTGGTAAACTGTAAAAACTTTCCAAGTTTATTGTTACTTACTTTCATTTTAATTTATGATTTTTTTGGTTTTTGTAGTTTAATACTTTATGACGAATGTTGGCAAACTGATATCGATGTACTCGGTGAAAATGCTATTTATAGCAAAAACTTTTTTGCACTGCCTTAGATAAAGAATTCGCCCACACTCTGAGCACATTTTTTTTTGATTTCAGCAAATTCTATTGGAAATTAGCTTACAGAAGCAAGTACAACAATTACAACTTTGCAAACCGGTAATGGCCCAATTTATTTGCGTTTATTTCCTGCTTCTGTACTTATGGGTTTTTGCGCATTTCGCATGAAGAACTGTTAAATTGTTAAATGGTTTCACATAAGTACATCAAATGATTTTGCTTATGCAGATAAAAGAAACCAAATTGTCGCTGGCAACATTTTACGCTTAAGTCACCAAAAGCAAGAAGTAACAATTTGTGTTAATTATGCTGCTTGTCCTTATACATGTACATACGTACATATGTACACACATTAGGGTGCATCTACGAAAAAAAAAATCGGTACGGGTTTTCCAGCGGACTTATAAAATTTATTTGATTTGAAGACCTTCGCCAAAATATTTAGAAAACATATTAAGACCAATTTGAAAATACCTCCAAGCACCGAATTTTTGATAAATATAATTAGTTTTGAAAAACTTTTTTTCCAAAAAATTACCTTAGATGATGGCTTAAAAGCCTGCATAAAAATGTTTAAAAGTTTTGTCAACAGAATCGAAAACATAAAGAGATTTTTGAAGGTCACGCAAATAGCAGTTTTTTGCCAAAATATTTTGACTGAAGTCTTTAAGTGCCGTTTCTGAAGTGGGTTTTTGTAATTTATCTACCCTTCAAACACATTTTTCCAGAACAAAATTTGTGTTTAAGGCCAGATAAATTTTAAAACCGGCTCTAAATATAAAAAAGTAATTGTGCCTGGACCACACTGAAGAAGTGAAACTTACGTTACATATCTAGTTTGTCTCATTACCAATATATATATTTATTAATTTATTTATTTACATACATACATATTTATTCACGTACATACATACATCTGCTTTTGCTTAAGATTATATTTTTTGTATTTTTTCTATCTGGATCCCTACCTCTACCCTGTTCGTTCTAATTACATTTGTTATTCTGTTTTCCTTTATCTTTATTTGTATCTTTATACTCTATCGATAACAAAATCGATAGTAACATCCATCAAAATATCGATAACAAACCCGGTATCGATAGCAAAGCCGATAAAAAAATCGATAACAAAATGGATAAAAATATCGACAAGAAAATCGATAAAAAATATCGATAACAAAATCGATAAAAATATCGATAGCGAATTCGACAAAAATATCGATAGCATAATCGATAAGAAAATCAAAAAAAATATCGATAATAAAATCGATAAAAATATCCAATAATAAGTTCCAAGAATCCCGAAAACCTCTAAAATACCGAAATAGTTCTAAGAGTGAGTCTCTGTGTCTCTTTCTACATCCATTTCTCTAAAATTACCTATATTTTAATCTTTCTTCCTCTATCTTCATCTTTACTTTTATCGGTATCCTCATGTTCATATTTTTCTTTATATTTATCTTTGTTTTTAATTTTAAGTTTATCATTTTCTTCTTCTACATATTTTCCTTCACCTTTGCCTTTATATAAGTGAAGTGTTTAAATTTACCTTGATCTTCATTTTTGGTTTTATCTTTACACATCTTTGTTTTTGTCTTTGCCTTTATCCTTTCCTTTATATATGTACGTACTCACTTCTTCTTTCATTCTTGTTTTGATCTTTTTGTTAAATGAATACCATGTGCATACACTCAAGAAGCAATTGATTCCGTCCCAACCATTTCCGTGTCCAACTTCCGTGTGCAATTTCCGTTGCACCATTTCCCTGTGCAATTTCCGTTGAATTTGCCAATTTACTCCCAACCAACTAACCGCCGCTAAAGAAATTTCACTTCAATAAATTTTATTATTCCGGTGGAAAACCCGAAATATTTTTTGGTGAGACACTCTAATATATGTACATATGTATGTATGTATGAACGTGATTCTACACGGTCGCACTTCCGGCAGCAATTAATCAATCGGCAATCAGTGCCACCAGCAATGAGCTTCATAACATTATTAACTAATAACGAGAAGGCAAGTACATTGGTTTTGCACTTTAACGACATTTACATACATACATATATTTGGCAACAATGTACTCGTATTAGCAGCAGAACGAATGTGACAGTTGTCAACAGTATAGTATTATTGGATTTGTTATGGTTCATTAGAAGAAAAACTACATACATATGTATTTAAGAGCTAAATATTAATAAGTTGACTCACCTAATAGTAATAAACAATTACATACAAGCGTACAAATTTATAATAAAATTTGAGCAGCACTTGACTCTATAAGCGTATTTTAGATTTGTAGTAGTTTCATCTTATGATTTTATTTTTGTTATCAAATATATGTAGCTAAATTTACTATAAAATGACGCAGTCAAGCTAAAGCTGACATCAGTTCAACACCAATTGTTAACAAATCAAAAACACAAACCTACTCTAAAAAAAAAATGAAAGTAAGTACAAATTTAATTGAACTAATTTTAGCAGTTAATAAGTTTTGGCTCTTTTCCTTCACAACAGTTCCTCATCTGCTTGGCTCTCCTCTTCGCTGTGGCCCAGGCCAACCCTGGTCTCGTTGCTCCTCTGACCTACTCGGCTGTGCCTGCGGTTGCCACTTATGCTGCTGCTCCCTATGCCGCCTACTCGGCTTACGCCGCTCCAGCTGTGGCCACTTACTCGCACTATGCTGCTCCAGCTGTGTACAGCGTTCCAGTTACTCGTGTAGCTGCCGTGGCTCCAGCTGTCCGAGTTGCCTCAGTCGCTCCAATTGCCTATAGCGCTCCTGTTATTTCGACTCTGTTAAAGAAATAAATATATGTACATAGTTTTGTGAATGATTTGGTTTTGTTACCTACGCTGTATTGTTAAAGGACCTGAAATATATTGTTAAGTAAAAAAATTAAAATCTATTTACCATATTTTCGGCCAAGAAAGCTAAAAATGTTGTACGGTCAATTTAAGGTCAACAATCGCTAAATTGTCGATGTATTGCATGGCTTCCAATTATTTTTCAATATCGGAGGGCCAGTCGCAGGAACTGAAAATTTGGTTTGCAGGGCTCGCTGGAGTTGTGAAACCGCGGTTACCTAAAAAACAAGCAAACGTCACTTCAGGACGTCAACTGAGTTACGTCACAACGTTAGTATTAACATAGACATCGCAGTTAAATCCCAAAACGATTTTGTTGCCTTGCATCAAAACTTCTTCCTTGCAGAGGGCTAAGTTCTCTGCTTATCATTTTTGTTTAACAGTTTTAACCCCTAAGTGCAATTTTTTCGAAATGGGTCAAAAATACCCCTTCTAGTAGTAGCTAGTCGGCTAAAATGTGTTATGAATAGTCTTTGCTAGTTGCTGAATTTTACTATAGGTCTCCTAAGGCAAGTGATATGTTTAAAATCGTTTTGAACATAAAATGGCGTGTTATAAAATTTAATTTTGCATAAAAAATTCGAAACTTTGACCCTCTGTAAAAATTATTGTAATGAGGTCGAGCGCAATTGTTTTGGAATTGCCTACCATGTTTGATCGCTAACGTTAAGGCAGGGTCTGGTTAAGGCCCTAAAATGGTTGTCCTTCTGAGTTGTCGTAATCAATTTTTCCACCTTAGTAAATTGACTGTTCTAATTACACTTTTTTTCAAATTAATTTTGCGATGTTTTTACCAGGGACGTAAACCGGATGGAAAATTTGGTCGATTCAGTTCAGCGGTTCGAACCGTTTTTGCACTTTTGGATTGGTTCGTCAAAGCGGTTTTTAGGACTTTGAACCGTGGATGGAAAAGGTTAAGTGAGGTTGAAATAACTGGCACACCAGCACACTTCGGGACCGTTGTGGCACCAACATGCAAAGTTGATCCATTTCAGCTATCACCTTATCTTTATGCCCTCTAAATCACTCAGGTCTTCAGAGTTCTCAGCACCCATAAGAGTAATTGTTTTACTTATCCATGCTGCTCCTCGTCTCAGTAGCTCCTGCATAAATCATAGAATGGTCCCCGGAGCTGTAAGTTGCTTTGTAAATTTTTGTTGCAGAATTATTCTTTCCAGACTTTCTGTGACGCGTGGAACGCAAAGGACAGCTGAAATCATTTTTTTTTTAAATTAGAAAACGCTGCTTCTTCATCGTCTTTTATTAGCTTAAAAATTTACTTACAATTAAAATTACAAAAACGACAATGTATACTAGTTAGTAATTTAAA
>NW_023461192.1:17110-28111 GCF_013731165.1 Rhagoletis pomonella | reverse complement strand
AATATCGGTAGCAAAATCGATAAAAACATCGATAAAGAAATCGATGAAAATATTGATATCAAAACCGAAAAAATATCGAAAGCAAAATCGATAGCAAAATCGATAACAATACTGATTACAAAATCGATTACAAAATCTATCAAAATATCGATTACAAAATCGATAACAAAGTCGATAACAAAATCGATTATAAAGTCGATAACAAAATCCATAACAAAATCCATAAAAATATCGATCCCAATATCGATAGCCACATCAATAAAAATATCGAATATAAAACCTATAAAAAAATCTATAAAAATATCGATAGCAAAATCGATAAAAATATCGGTAACAAAACCGATAAAAGTATCGATGACAAAATCGATAGCAAAATCGATTACACAATCGATAACAAAATCGATAAAAGTATCGATCATTATATCGGTAAGTTCCGAAAATATCGATAGCAAAAGCAATAACAATATCGATAACAAATTCGATGAAAATATCGATAACGAAAGCAATAATAATATCGATAGCTAAATCGTAAACAAAATCAATAAAAATATCGATGACAAAACCGGTAAAAATATCGATTACAAAATCGATTAAAATACCGACAACAAAATCTATAAAAATATCGGTAATAAAATCGATAACAAAATCGATAAAAATATCGATAACAAAATCGATAAATAATCTATCATAAAATCGATTACAGTGTCGATAACAAAATCGACAACAAAGTCAACAAAATATCTATAACAAAATCGAGAAAAAATATCGATAACAAAATCGAAAAAATACCGATCATTATATCGATAAGTTCCGAAAATATCGATAGCAAAATCAATAACATTATCGATAAAAATTTCGATAGCAAAATCGATAAAAACATCGGTAATAAAACTGACAAAGTATCGATTATTATACCGATAAACCCCCAAAATATGTACTTACGGACACATACATACTTTTTGTCTCCTTCCCACGCTTCCAATGCGTGCACGTGTTTGCAAAATGATGACGAGGTGATTTTGTATGGAAAATCATTTATGCCCATATATTTGAATAAAATAAACATATATAGAAGATATCAACCAATACTTCCCATATACCAAACGAAAGGAAAACTCTCGAATTTTTGATTAAAGAAAACAAAAACAAAATCATTCGAGCGGTTTTCGAGCATTTTGGTAATGAAAAAAATTTGCAAATTTTTTCAACAATTTTTTGCCTTAAAATGCTCAATATTTGTTAAATTTATATAAAATTTGTACCCGATAATATTTCTACTGCTCCAAAGAACCTATATCCCGAAAATGAAAGTTATATATGCCAACAATAAGTTGCTAGAGCACTTTAAAGGCTCAAAATTGACCCCAAAATAAGGCAATGTTTACCGTTGTTTTTACGACAGAAACCGAATTGGTTATTTACAAAAATGAATCTGTCGACAGGTTTGGAATTTTGTCTTTGAAACGCCACACTTTTCTTTGAAATCGCTTTATTAGTTCTCGTGCAATAAGCGTTTTTGTGAAGCTCTAAAAATTACAACTACAACATTTGAACATAGCCCCCATACCTTAAGGTAAGGCGTATTCTACGTCAAAAACAAAAATAATTGATATTTTGGATTTATGATTTAAAAATCAAAAATATTTGTTATTATGGTTTTATAAATTAAAGGTCAGAAATAACGATTATTTAAGGAGCAATTAAATAAGATTTTCTGGGTTCTCGGGACTTATCGGTATGATAACCGAAATTTTTGCCAGTTTTGTCTTCGATATTTTTATCGATTTTCTAATCAATTTTGCTACCAACAATATAATCAATTTTACTATCGATTTTATCGATATTTTTAACGGCTTTGTTATCGATATTTTTTTGGATGTTACTATGGATTTTGTTATCGATAGAGTATAAAGATAAAAATGAAGATAAAGGGAAACACAATAACATAAATGCAATTAGAAAGAACAGGGGTAGAGGTAATATATGTGTAACGCAACTTTCACATCTCCAGTGTGACCCAGGCACACTCACTTTTTTCCCTAATCATTTCTACCTTGCGTAACTAGATATCGACTTTTTGGTATGAATGGATACTACCTATTGCCAGGAGCTTCCGGTGAGCAAATCTCACACATATCAGTTGCGAGGTTTTACAGATCAACGATACGCGGCTGTGCATTTTAAAACAACGACATGTTATTTAGAGCAAAGAAAAAAAATTCGAATCGTCGAATTTCGCAAAAAAAAATCTAGAACACCTTAATGTACCTGCATGCACACATATGTATTGCTGTTGTAGGAATGGAAACAAATGTACATACCCGTATGTGAGTGCATGTGTTTGGGATAGATTAGAGTACCTGAAAGACAACAACGCGCAAATGTATTTTATTTCATTCGTTCAATTCGTTTGCTGCAATTGAATAAAGCCAAAGGCAGAGCCAGGCTTATAACAAAGCGTCCAACTATCGCAAAAATGCACAGTTTCATATGAATGCATCAGGGGGAAGAAAATGAGGGCGAGTTGGTACGATTGATTGTATACAATTTCTAATAAAACTTTGCAGTCGTTACGGAGGGAATGAAGAGAATGGAGCAGCGACATATATGTACATACGTATATGTAGGAGAGCAAATAGCTCGCAGCTGCTGCGGCGTGTCTATGCATTAGTTCGTTCGAAGCAACGTGCATATGCACATATGCTGTACATGGATGCTGTATGTGGACTTATCAGTTTGTTTTATTTGTACTAAAGGATTTGTTGCATTCGTTTGGCTTTCAATTGAATTTACAGCAGCCGTAATGAATCGTGCGTTCGATGTACAGACTCCGCACAAATCAATCCGCAGGCACTTAAGGCAGCACACATACATACATCATACGTACATATTTGCTGACTTCAATACTCTGCAGACAACAGTTATCTTTTTCAACGAGCATTTGTTTTATACTCTCCTTGCAATTTAAGTGCATACAGCGATAGCAACAAGTGCAATATGCACGAAAGGAGCGGATGTGTTCCACACATTTGATTTGCTTGTAATTGGTCAGGCGAACCAAGACCACGTCCACGGATAATTGCAAAGTAATGTTTGCCTTCCACTCGAATGATACCTACACTGATATTTGCTGAGTGTTGCTTGTTAACCTATTTACTTCATTTCTCTGAAAATTGTATTCCATGGTACGAATTTAAAATGGCTGTAGCTTTTATTGATATATGGGTTAATCCATATCAAATCGACCAATGATTGGAATCGACCATTTTTTGTTTAGATGAATTTTGGTACGAAATTAGTTGATCCAATAAATGAGTAGCCAAATCGAAGTTTTACACAAATATATGGGTTTGCTTAAAGTGAACTCTTTGTTAACTATACATACTTTGTTTTGTCGGGAGCAGTACAACACTTTTTCAAAACAATTTCGTGAATAGTTCAGGATCATTTCGTGACTAGTTTCTAACTACACTGAAATGATGCCGAAATGGTCCTCAAAAGGTCGTTAACTACACCGAAATGGTCCTAAACTAGTCGTGAACCAGAACTGTTCGTTTGTACACACAACAGCAATTACAGATTTTCTTCAAAGTTTAAGCAAATTTTACCATTACTGATAGCTAGGTAAGAGCTATACACATCGAAAGTTATGTATGTAGATGTAATGAGTTTTGATAGTTGTTTCTTTTGTTTATCGGTGTTTCAAATCAAGTGCTATTCATTTCTATGTAAAATTTAATGTTTATATTAAGTACAACAAGAATTATGCCATGCCTAAGGTTAGGCCATTAGGTGTGACATGCTTGTCCTGAAAACAATAACATTGTTTCCTCGTAATTCCTACAAATATATTTATACCTTGAATACGAAATATGAAGCTTAGTAAACGGCACTCACGGAGTGAAATGTGTAGTTTGGATATATGTATATAGTAGAATTTAAAAAGGAATATATTTAACCCATTCATGCTCTCGAGAAAGGGTTGTTCTTACCCCTATGATTGTGATACTGATCGTCGAAAAGATTTTAAGTCATATTTATGAACGAAACATTGCAAACTTAATAAGAAAAAAATGTTATCGAAGAATTCCTAAAGATTTGGAGGTTCTGGGTCTTTCATCCTGAGATGGAAATATATTCCGCCCCAGACTAAGAGCCTGAAATTGTCGCACAGTGTAATAATTGGTTTCTTGAAATTTTAATGTTCTAATTTTTCCCTCTTTCGTTTCGAAGTCAGCACCCATTTCTGAACCACAAAATTTTTCATTTCGGCACTTATTTTCTAGAAGGGTGTTAAGAACTCGTAAAAACGACCATTTATAGTACTTTTTTCTTGCTGGGAAAATTATAATAGGGTTATTCATCTAAACGCGTAAATTTCTCGTAACCACGAAAACTTACTAAATTATGTAAATGTTTAAAATAACTAAATGTCATACCTTTCAAATCGACAGGCAGTACTTTTTAATACCTTAAAAATCTATAGGCAATTAGAGCATTGATATTAATATCACTAATGGGTTTTTCTTGTTCATCATGTTAAGATAGCAGACATATCGTTTTGTAAAGCAATAAATTCGCTACATGATTGTAGTGAAAATTATTACGGTGAGACTAATCGCTTCCGCGTAGTCAATATTCTTTTTCTAATATGCAAGTTTGATTTAAGCGAGTGGATACATGGCGTATGAGCAACATTATTATCTGTTTATATTTCAAAAAAAAAAAAAACACAAGTAAGAAAGTCTAAATTCGGGCGGAGCCGAACATTAAATAACCGGCGCAAGTACTAAATATATGTTTTTCACCTTTCCGAAAGCTACCGCTACATGGTAAGCCGGGGTGAGTAAATTAGCGTCCTTAAATGTCAAAATATTGAAGTTTCAAGCATTCAAGCAATTTAGTACAACGGTTACCGAGATACATATATGTGATCATAAGTGGGCGGTATCACGCCCATTTTCCAAAATTGTATCATAAACGTATTTATAGGTAAAGAATTGTTGCAAGCATCAATTTTTTATAAATTAGCTTTAATATTTACTGATTTATCGAAGATTTTGTATTTCTCTAAATTATCGTTATATGGGATGTGGGCGTGGTCATTGTCCGATTTTTTTAATTTTCGGCCATTGGGTATCTTGTACCAAGGCCAACAACTGTGCAAGTTTGGAAGAAATTGGTGTAGCGGTTACGAAGATATACACATGTAACCATAAGTGGGCGTGGCTACGCCCATTTTCCAAAAATTTATAATATTCTTCTTTTTCGTCTAACACTTATTGCAAATATCAATTTTAAGCGAACAATCTTTAATCTGAAAATCACCGTTATATGGGAGGTAGGCGTGGTTATTGTCAGATTTTGCCCATTTTTATTACGCCCGAAAGAAGTGCACGTACCAAGTTTCGTTAAGATATCTGAATTTTTACTCGAGTTATCGTGTGCACATACGGACGGACGGATGGACGGACGGACTGACGGTCACCGCTTAATCTATTTCTCTTTTCATTCTGATTATTTATGTATACATTTGTCTGTATCTATCTCGATTCGTTTTGCCTGTTACAAGCAACCGTTATGTGAACAAAGTTAATATACCCTTGTGCACAAGTGCGCTCGGGTATAAACATATTTGAATCTAACAATCGATAAGGTAAAAGTGATTAGTAGAACTGACAGTTATATTAGCAGCGATGCGCTAATTGCGAATAGTTAAAAACATTTTCTGCTAAAATGAGAGAAATTACATTTCGTTTTTAAATGCGCATAATTTTCTGAGCAACACTGCATGTTATTTATCACCATATTCACTGGGCTAATTCGTACTTTCTGAGCTTTGTAGGTTAAAATTTAAATAGTAAAAACATTTTAAATGAAACTATGTAGATAACAAATACAAATTTAGTTTTACACTATCTATCTGTGGGCTTTTTAAAGAGTTGATTGTATGGAAGTATCCGACAAGCTAAACTTGAGCCAAGCAACAATTGAAAAGTTTTATTTCAGCATCTTGCATGACAGGAACCACAACAGCAACCAAGACAATAAATGTAAGAACAACCGTTAGTGTATGCACTTTAAATGTTGAAGAGCGGCATTAACAAAAGTAGAATCATATTACTTCAAAAACGATTGACAGTTTGAATAAGTTGAGTATGCCTGAAAGTATTCCACACAAGTATTCACATATGTATGTATATATATATATATATTCGTTTAAAGTACAAAACCGCGTATCGTCGTTCTGCAAAACCGCGTAACTGACATTGGCTGCCAAAAATTTGAATTGCTCACACAATCTCTTGGCCAGAAATGCGATTTCCCTATAAAAAAGAGAACCATTTTGAAATATGAGTGTTTTTACTCTCTAAACAAATAATTTATGCAATCTCACGTACGCGGTTTTGCATTTTTATGTACATATGTATATACATAAGTATATATCCTGGTAACAAGAACTCAGTTTAACTTAAGTTTTCGGCATATTGTTTTACTAAACTACAATTGTATAGAAAGCATGAACTCTTGTTTAGAAGGCATTTCTAGTTCAGAATTCAGCATTAAAGTAATAGGAAGGGAAAATACAAATAAAAAGGCAAAATAATTGAAAATACTTTATAACGGAATAACGAACCTTGAAAATAACGAAAAACTCAATACAGAAGAACCTCGATATAAAGAACCTTGAGGCAACGAAAATTTCAATATAACGAAATTGTTGCTGACTGACCTTTAAAAACTTTTTGTTGCGAAGTTTTCCATACTCCAATGATTATGAAAACCTACGAAATATATTGACGTTTAAAGTCCCGTCAGCGAAGCTTCGACTTAAACGACCCTACTTAGCGAATTCTAAATATGTTGGCGGTTAGAGAAATTTAGATGGTAAATCTTTGCCATCCGATGAAAGATATTCCATTTCGCAAATGTTAGCTTAATGAAGCTTTATTAAATTTAGTCAAAATATTTTCTTAATAAAGCTTTTTTTTACCTGTTTCGTTTGTAATATGTCACAGAGGTAATTGAATAAATTTAATTACTTTTAAAAAGGTGGTAACCCTATTTAAAAATATTTGTGAAAGAATTTCTTACACCTCCTTCATTTTTCATCCACTTTGTTAAATAGCTAGAAACCCTCTTCGAAATATTTTCAAAATAAAGTTTTCTTAAATCTCATTTGCTGGCAATCCATATGGTAATACTTCATTTAACTTAATCATAAAATTTAACTTAACTTTTTAAATAGGTGGCAATCCCCTTTAAAATATTTTCGGAATAAAATCTGGCATCCGTATTGCACAATATCATTGAAATTACAATTGAACTTTTTAAGCAGGTGGCAAAATCCTTACAAATAATTTTTGAAAGAAATTGTTCGAATGTTTTATTTTATTTATCAACTAATTTTAACTTTGCAAAAAGGTGGCAGCTATATTAAGAAAATATCCTACATATTAATTCAGATTATAGCCTATTTGTGCGCTAAATTTCACTGCCTTCGTTTCATTCGTTTTAGCGTGAAAGAGCAACACACATACCTACTCATTCCCTCTCTCAGTCACTCATAAATTTTCATATTTATTTATAATGTTAGTAGGATTAGTTTTCTATGAGATATTTATCCATTACGTATACTTATGTTAAGATGTTCAGGTTTTTTGTGTGGGTATGGATAAAAATTCTATTAGTTTTCAAACATTCGTACCTATCAATCCCAACTTGTTTAACGTTTAAAGTTTATTTAAAAAAATATATATATTCCGACGAACTGATAACCCCCTCCTTTTTTTGAAGTCGCCTAAAAATGTAAATAAATTTGTGAACGCATGCGTAGTCCCCACGTACATATGTATGTGTAATATACGACACTTTTATCAATCCACTGTTGACACTACAGCCAACTCAGAAAGTGTCAGTATTTCAATGAAATTTGAATACTTTTACATTAAAATTGCAAAATCATAGCAACAAAAATGAAAAACAACATTAATGGTATTCAAACACAATCAAACACGCCTACAAGCAGCAAAAACAAATTTAACTTGATTTGCACCTATGTACGATGCTGCCAAGGAAATAAATCAATTCCCTATGGATGAATGTGGTGAAGTCAAGCTTCCGAGACACTAACGGCTCACAAGCACTTATCAACACATTTATGTACATAAGTACATATGTATGTACATATGTATATGTGCATATGGATGTGACAATAACCGCTTGAGCATGCACTTGTTAGTTTATGTTCTTTTAAGTTACATATGTATATAAAATGTAACGATGACAGGCTAAATTAAAATAATAAAAAAAAAATCTTAAGTAAACACGCATGTAAAGTGTAACAATGTGCAAATTCAAAATATAATCAAATAAAAGGCGAAAATTGTAAACTGTCAACTGGCAGGCAGTGATTGAAGTTTGACTGATATGCAAAGTGACTAAAATCCTCAAATCAACAGCTAACATCAAGAGGCAGGCGCAAGGCGGTGCCTACGTGTAACCCTCCATAGAAAAGTCAACTACTTAGTAAGCATTATTGCAGACTAACTGGTACAAGCTGATTTGAAAGCTGACTAGTATGTTAACTGGTAGAATGGTGATGCCGAGTCTAATCGATAAGATACTTTTGAACACCGACTAACGACATTTGTCTTCGAAGTCATAGCAACCCTGTCGGAAGCAAGTGATTTTTTTTTTAAATCAACTAATTGAAGGACTACTTTAAAAAAATGCAATGAGTAAATGTTTCGGATTTGTATACTCTTTTTGGTCAAAACAACAATTTGTGTCTTGGAGGTATGAAAAAAAAGTTTAAATTTTTAATTTCGGGTTTTCTTAATTACGAAAAAGCATCTGTGAAGTGCAGAACGAAAGCGAATTCAAACGACTGACCTTAAAGTTGCTTAATCCAAATGCATTTTCAAGTAGTTGAAAATACATGCATAAAGTAGTTTATAAATTACTTTTAAATTAATTAAGTTTCCTGCAGGGAAATACTAAAACACACTCAAATGGTCTTCTGTTTGAGTCTATTTGGTGGTGATGAGAATTTTTCAAAAGAAAAAATGCCAGTTGCAAACCAATCTGCACAAGTGTAAGCTGGTTTAGAACTATACAGTAGCTTTCACTGCAGGGAAGTTGTCAAGTCATCGATTTTGGATAGATGCCTTTGCTGCGTTTGAAAACTCCACAACTCCTGGGTGTGCTTACATATATTCATTTATGTACTTATGTGTTTTCTTTGCCATTATTTTCACATATATGTGTTGGTTGGAATTTCTGAATGGTTGCCTTCGTTTGATAGAGTTAAGCGATTTGTCCTGATACGTCAATAGTTACGCACACGAAGATGTGTGTACGTAAAAACCCAATACGCGCACACATATTTAAATATTTACTGTAGGCGTATTAAACGCTTTTTACAAGCGGGGCGCGTCTTACATGAAATACAAGGATTGTAATTCACTCCAAATATTCGATTTGATTTCAATACTTTTTTATATTCATCAATTTGTTTGAGCTTGAGGCCGTTTTTAATGAAAAATGTTGTTGAAAAAAACAACAGCAAATAAATTATTTTGTACAGAAAATGCTCCATAATTGGCTTATTTATAAAAGATGATATACTAAATTTCCCGGCCGCGTGAAGCTTCTTTCAAATGCAACAAAAAATAAAATAAGTTATATCATCAAAAATAATAGAGCATATTTAAAAAATTGCTTAGTATATCGGGATACCAGAACACGGTCAATAATGAAACTTTTAAAAAGGTGGCAATACTCTTAAAAAAATTGTCGTTATACATTTTTTTTAATCTCGCTCGTTTGGAATTCATATTGTGAAATATCGTTGATATAATTAATATAAAATTGAATTTAACACTTTTAAAAGGTGGCAACTCTCTAAGAAAATATAACTAGATACAAACTTTCTCTATGTTGCGCTTGGTAAGGTTTTATTAACATAACTTGTGAACAATTTTATTTTAAATTCCCAAACTCGTGACAATAATGATCAAAAACCTAATCGAAATAGATACAGCTTTTTTAAAGCCTCTTGATACTCTCATTAACCCTCTTCAAAAATTGTTTCGAAATAAAATAATCCTAAACGTCCTCACTTGGCGCCCATATCAAAACACACATTTAAGTTGTTGATTGAATTAATATTGAATTTCCAAATAGGTGGCAACACCCTATTAAATTAATTTCGAAGCCAAATTTTTTCTTAAATCCTTTTCGTTTTATATCTACTAGTGTTCGCCCAGCGGTTGAAATTCAACCGATAAAATTAAGGATAGTTTATGTAAGTTGAATGAGCTAAAATAACATCAGTTGGAATGGGTTAAGTGGAGGGGAGTTTAGCTTAGTACTTGGTATAACATAACATAAGAATAAATAACATAACATATGAAGCATAACACACCACAATATAACATCGCACACTCTTCAGTTGTATTTCCTTTTTATCCCTTTTTTCACCTCTATCTAAATCTTATTTATTTTGGTTCATTTTATGCCAAATGATGTTGCCTTTGATGCCACATCAAGTGATATCATGTCATGTGGTGAAATTGGGTGTGGTGAGCAGCGGTGTGGTGGAATTGGGTGCAGGAGTTACGGTGTGGTGAATTTAGGTGTGGTGGATTCAGGTGTGGTGAGTTAAGTTATGGTGAGAAAGTTGAGGTGTGGTGAATTAAGGTGTGGTGAATTTTGGTGTGGTGAGTTGAGGTGAGTTAAGGTGTGGTGAGAAAGTTGAGGTGTGGTGAATTAAGGGTGGTGGATTTAGGTGTGGTGGATTTGGTGCGGGGGTTAAGGTGTGGCGAGTTGAGGTGTGGTGAATTTAGGTGTGGGGAGTTAAAGTGTGGTGAATTAATGTGTGGTGAGCTCAGGTGGAGTAAGTTTTTAAGTTAAGATGAGTTAAAGTTAAGGGGTTATGATTTTTATCCTTATCTTCATCTTCATCTTCATCTTCATCTTCATCTTCATCTTCATCTT
>NW_023461192.1:10458-17010 GCF_013731165.1 Rhagoletis pomonella | reverse complement strand
GCAAGTTTGGAAGAAATTGGTGTAGCGGTTACGAAGATATACACATGCAACCATAAGTGGGCGTGGCTACGCCCATTTTCCAAAAATGTATAATATTCTTCTTCTTCGTCTAACACTTTTTGCAAATATCAATTTTGAGTGAACAATCTTTAATCTGAAAATCACCGTTATATGGGAGGTAGGCGTGGTTATTGTCAGATTTTGCCCATTTTTATTACGCCCGAAAGAAGTGCACGTACCAAGTTTCGTTAAGATATCTGAATTTTTACTCGAGTTATCGTGTGCAGATACGGACGGACGGATGGACGGACAGACTGACGGTCACCGCTTAATCTATTTCTCTTTTCATTCTGATTATTTATGTATACATTTGTCTGTATCTATCTCGATTCGTTTTGCCTGTTACAAGCAACCGATATGTGAACAAAGTTAATATACCCTTGTGCACAAGTGCGCTCGGGTATAAACATATTTGAATCTAACAATCGATAATGTAAAAGTGATTAGTAGAACTGACAGTTATATTAGCAGCGATGCGCTAATAGCGAATAGTTAAAAACATTTTCTGCTAAAATGAGAGAAATTACATTTCGTTTTTAAATGAGCATAATTTTCTGAGCAACACTGCATGTTATTTATCACCATATTCACTGGGCTAATTCGTACTTTCTGAGCTTTGTAGGTTAAAATTTAAATAGTGAAAACATTTTAAATAAAACTATGTAGATAACAAATACAAATTCAGTTCTATACGATTTATTTCGAAACTTCTTTGTGGACTTTTTAAAGAGTTGTTTGTACGGAAGTATCCGACAAGCTAAACTTGAGCCAAGCAACAATTGAAAAGTTTTCTTTCAGCATCTTGCATGACAGGAACCACAACAGCAACCCAGAAAATAAATGTGAGAACAACCGTTAGTGTATGCACTTTAAGTGTTGAAGAGGGGCATTAACAAAAGTAGAATCATATAACTTCAAAAACGATTGACAGTTTGAATAAGTTGGGTATGCCTGAAAGTATTCCACACAAGTATTCACATATGTATGTATGTATATAGATATATTTTTGTACATATATACATAAATATACATATGTCCTGGTAACAAGAACACAGTTCAACTTAAGTTTTCGGCATATTGTTTTATTAAACTACAATTCCATAGAAAGCATGAACTCTTGTTTAGAAGGCATTTCTAGTTCAGAATTCGGCATTAAAGTAATAGGAAGAGAAAATACAAATAAAAAGGCAAACCAATTGAAAACACTTTATAACGCTATAACGAACTTTGATAAAAAAAAATAACTGAAAAGCTCAGTACAGAAAAGCCTCGATGTAAGGAACCTTGACAAATCGAAAAACTCAATAACAAAATTGTTGCTGACTGACCTTCAAAACTCGGTGTTTGGAAATTTTCCATACCTCAAAGGTATTTGGAATAAATACTAATCATGAAAAGCTACGAAATATATTGGCGTTTAAAATCCCGTCAGCAAAGTTTCGACTTAAAATACCCTACTTAGCGAATTCTAAATATGTTGGCGGCTAGAGAAATTTAGATGGCGAGTCTTAGCCATCGGACGAAAGATATTCCATTCCGCAAATATTAGCTTAAATTTAGCTTAATGAAGCTTTATTAAATTTAGTAAAAATATTTTCTTAATAAAGCTTTTTTTTACCTGTTTCGTTTGTAATATGTCACAGAGGTAATTGAATAAATTTAATTATTTTTAAAAAGGTGGTAACCCTATTTAAAAATATTTGTGAAAGAATTTCTTACACCTCCTTGATTTTTATCCACTGTGTAAAACTTAGTTTATGAAAAAATGGAATTGTTAAATAGCTAGAAACCCTCTTCGAAATATTTTGAAAATAAAGTTTTCTTAAATCTCATTTACTGGCAACCCATATTGTAATACTTCATTTAACTTAATCATAAAATTTAACTTAACTTTTAAATAGGTGGCAATACTCTTTAAAATATTTTCGGAATAAAATCTGGCATCCGTATTGCACAATATCATTGAAATTACAATTGAACTTTTTAAGCAGGTGGCAAATCCTTACAAATAATTTTTGAAGAAAATTGTTTTAGCACCGGTTTCGTTTAACACCCACATTATTCGAATGTTTTATTTTATTTATTAACTAACTTGAACTTTGCAAAAAGGTGGCAGCTATACAAAGAAAATATCCTACATATTAATTCAGATTATAGCCTATTTGTGCGCTAAATTTCACTGACATCCTTTTATATGTTTTAGCGTGCAAGAGCAACAGACATACCTACTCATTCCCTCTCTCACTCACCCGTAAACTTTCACATTTATTTATAATGTTAGTAGGATTAGTTTTCTATGAGATATTTATCGATTTCGTATATTTATGTTAAGATGGTCAGGTTTTTTTTTTGTGTGGGAACATGCATGGGTATGGATAAAAATTCTATTACCATTTAAAGTTGGTTATAGGTACATCTGTACCTATGTTAAGTGGAGATGAAAAGTAAATAAACAAGTAATTTTTAAGCAAACAACAAGACCTATTTTAATTGTCATATAAAAATTTAAGATTTTCGTTAATTTCTTCACGATCCAATTAACGGATCTAAACAAAATTAGTATTTTCGAAATCGGTTAACGTGGTCCAAAGTTATGCGGTAACATATATACAAAAAAAAAAAAAAAATATTCCTACGAACTGATAACCTCCTCCTTTTTTTAAGTCGGCTAAAAATGTAAATAAATTTGTGAACGCTTGTGTAGTCCCCACGTACATATGTATGTGGAATATACGACACTTTTATCAATCCACTGTTGACACTTCAGCCAACTCAGTCAGTGTCAGCATTTCAACGAAATTTGAATACTTTTACATAAAAATTGCAAAATCATAGCAACAAAAATGAAAAACAACATTAATGGTATTCAAACACAATCAAACACGCCTACAAGCAGCAAAAACAAATTTAACTTGATTTGCACCTATGTACATACGATGCTGACAAGGAAATAAATCAATTCCCTATGGATGAATGTGGTGAAGTCAAGCTTCCGAGACACTAACGGCTCACAAGCACTTATCAACACATTTATGTACCTACATATGTATATATTTGCGTATGTATGTGACAATAACCGCTTAAGCATGCACTTGTTAGTTTATGTTCTTTTAAGTTACATATGTATATAAAATGTAACGATGGCAGGCTAAATTAAAATAATAAAAAAAAAATCTTAAGTAAACACGCATGTAAAGTTTAACAATGTGCAAATTCAAAATATAATCAAATAAAAGGGGAAAATTGTAAACTGTCAACTGGCAGGCAGTGATTGAAGTTTGTCTGATATGCAAAGTGACTAAAAGCCTGAAATCAACAGCTAACATCAAGAGGCAGGCGCAAGGCGGTGCCTACGTGTAACCCTCCATAGAAAAGTCAACTACTTAGTAAGCATTATTGCAGACTAACTGGTACAAGCTGATTTGAAAGCTGACTGGTATGTTAACTGGTAGAATGTTGATGCCGAGTCTAAGCGATAAGATACCTTTGAACACCGACTAACGACATCTGTCTTCGAAGTCATAGCAACCCTGACGGAAGCAAGTGATTTTTTTTTTTTAAATCGACTAATTGAAGGACTACCTTAAAACAAACGCAATGAGTAAATGTGTCGGATTTGTATACTCTTTTTGGTCAAAACAACAATTTGTGTCTTGGTGGTATGAAAAAAAAATTTTAATTTTTAATTTCGGGTTTTCTTAATTACGAAAAAGCATCTGTGAAGTGCAGAACGAAAGCAAATTCAAAAGACTGACCTTAAGGTTGCTTATTCCAAATGCATTTTACTTTTAAATTAATTAAGTTTCCTGCAGGGAAATACTAAAACACACTCAAATGCTCTTCTGTTTGAGTCTATTTGGTGGTGATGGGTATTTTTCAAAAGAAAAAATGCCAGTTGCAAACCAATCTGCACAAGTGTAAGCTGGTTTAGAACTATACAGTAGCTTTTACTGCAGGGAAGTTGTCAAGTGATTGATTTTGGATACATGCCTTTGCTGCGTTTGAAAACTCCACAACTCCTGGGTGTGCTTACATATATGTGTGTATATACTTATGTGTTTTCTTTGCCATTATTTTTACAGATATGTGTTGGTTGGAATTTCTGAATGGTTGCCTTCGTTTGATAGAGTTAAGCGATTTGTCCTGATACGTCAATAGTTATGCACACGAAGATGTGTGTACGTAAAGACCCAATACGCGCACACATATTTAAATATTTACTGTAGGCGTATTAAACGCTTTTTACAAGCGGGGCGCGTCTTACATGAAATACAAGGATTGTAATTCACTCCAAATATTCGATTTGATTACAATACTTTTTTATATTCATCAATTTGTTTGAGCTTGAGGCCGTTTTTAATGAAAAATGATGTTGAAAAAACAACAGCAAATAAATTATTTTGTACAGAAAATACTAGTATCGCACAGTTGTCGAAATTCGACATTTTTTCGTACACTTTTAAACTTTGCTTATCACCAATACTGAAAACGAACAGCAAAGCAAAACAAAACAATCGGAGGATGCCAGATCTTTCATACAATTTATATTATTTAAAATTAATTTGCAAGACTTGTGAATTTTTTTAGAGATAGATTTCGAGGCCCCCGGGCCCGCGGTACAATTCTGAAAAACGTCGGGATGAGCAGGTTTGGAAGTTAAAATTTAAATTTCGGGATGGGCGGGATCGGGACTTAGTATTTAGTCACATTAGCAGTTTCAAAAATAAGCGGTATGAGAATTTCAGTTTGTATGGGCGGTACCACGCCCTCTTTTCCAAAATCGATCACTTTTCGCCGTAAGAACGGTATTGACAACATATGTTGCTGTGTCAAATTTCAGGACGTTAGCATAGGCGGTTGGAGAGGTAAGCGCTATATGATTTTCAGTTTGTATGGGCGGTGCCACGCCCTCTTTTCTAAAATCTACTACTTTTCGCCGTAAGTACGGTATTGACAACATACGGTGCTGTGTCAAATTTCAGGACGTTAGCAAAAGTGGTTCCAGAGATACGCGATAGGAGATTTTCAGTTTGTATGGGAAGTGCCCCGCCCACTTTCCCAGTACTTACCATTTTTCAGCGTAAGTAGGGTATTTACAATCTATGCACCTGTGCTAAGTTTCAGATCCCTATCATAATTAGATTTAGAGATATAGTGCTTTTCACATTTTAGTCTATATGTCAGATGCCACGCCCCCTATGTATCAGGATTAACATCTCTGGATTACAGGAAGTTATGTCCTTTAAATCGGTGTACGTTTCATTGATATCGAGCGAACGATGCCTTTAAAAAAGGGATTGCAAAATTTTCTTGTGGCGTATTTATATATAGATGATATACTAAATTTTCCCCCCACAGCTACGGCCGCGTGAAGCTTCTTTCAAATGCAACAAAAAATAAAATGAGTTATATCATCAAAAATAATACAGCATATTTAAAAAATTGCTTAGTATATCGGGATTCTAGAGCACGGTCAATAACGAAACTTTTAAAAAGGTGGCAATTCTCTTAATTGTCGTTATACATTTTTTTAATATCGCTCGTTTGGAATTCATATTGTGAAATTTCGTTGAGGTTATAATATAAAATTGAATTTAACACTTTTAACCGGTGGCAACTGTCTAAGAAAATATAACTAGATACAAACTTTCTCTATGTTGCGCTTGGTAGGATTTTATTAACATAACTTGTCAACAATTTCATTTTAAATTCCCAAACTCGTGGCAATAGTGATCAAAAAACTATTCGAAATAGATAAACATTCTTATTAAGTCTCTTCAAAAAATTCCTTGTCGTTTAAGGAATAAAGGGAATGCCGCATTATACTAAAGCCAGCCTTTCGACATAAGCTACTTTTCCATACGAACACAGATATGATCCAAGGCACGTTGAACAGGTGGTATCAGTACAGCAGCTGATTCGATAGCAAAACAATCTGTGTGAATTAGTACCATTGGTACTTAGAAGGTCCGTTTTCCTCGCCGGAATGAATCGGCAAATCACTGCACTACCATAAACTAATCACAAAACTGTCTCCCTTTGACTGATGAATATTTATAAACGATTAACAGAAATGACCAGAGGTAATAGTTGATATAAAACGTTTTTCAGTATCACCGACAATGAGCATTGGAGACCTCCCGCGCCCATTTGGTTACCTCCGATGGCGGAAGCAGTCGAAAAGTTCTGCAATTAATAAAGCTCATTGCATATCAAATATGTGCGTGCCGTCTCATGAAGATTTATTAGCGGACTGAAAAAAAAATAGTTTTCAAGTGTGCATTATTAATTAGAATTTTCGAAAATCTCGAAATTAATGAAATAAGTTCTGTCGCTAACGGTACTAAACTGGCCTATTTTCCAGATTTCGTTCCTACGCGATATGAAGACTACATTAAGCATGACATAGTGCCGCCAGCGATTTGCTACATCCAGAAAATTAATTCACACGCCAAATTCACGAAGACATAAATTCGGCGCTTATTGTCAAGC
>NW_023461192.1:4289-10358 GCF_013731165.1 Rhagoletis pomonella | reverse complement strand
TTTTTCAGTATCACCGACAATGAGCGTTGAAGACCTCCCGCGCCCATTTGGTTACGTCCGATGGCGGAAGCAGTCGAAAAGTTCTGCAATTAATAAAGCTCATTGCACATCAAATTTGAGCGGACTGAACAAAAAAAAAAATAGTTTTCGAGTGTGCATTATTAATTAGAATTTTCGAAAATCTTGAAAGTAATGAAATGAGTTCTATCGCTAACGGTGTTAAACTGGCCTATTTTCCAGATTTCGTTCCTACGCGATATGAAGACTACATTAAGCATGACAAAGTGCCGCCAGCGATTTGCTACATCCAGAAAATTAATCCACACGCCAAATTCACGAAGACATAAATTCGGCGCTTATTGTCAAGCATTTAAATTTTTTTTTTTGCTTTAACTTTAACAAATGCGTCTCGCGAAATTAGCATAAACTACCAACAAAAAAGTAGCTGTTCTTAAATGCAATGCGGCAATTTGAAGCTAGTTGTGATTTTGTTGTCGCTTCTTCAGTGGAATAAGTCAAATCGTCCAATGCGGCAATTAATTCACACAATTTGGCGCAATTTAAAACGCACAATTCACAAAATTCGTAATTGGCAGTCGCACACACACACACACTCTCTCGACACCTCAAGTGAAATGAGACCAGCAGGAATTCACAGCTGTCACAAGTGGCCAATTGATGAGGTGGCTAACTGTTGGCGCAGCTGAGCGCAAATTAAAATCACTCAAATTACCCACTGTATTCAAGCATTTGAGAAGCCAGCAACAACTTTTGATGAATGGAAATGCAAATTAATAAAATTCATAAAAAACAATCAACACTTATACATCAATATCAGGCGAATTGCGGGCATTTAGTTGGCTACAATTTTATGGCGCAGCAAATACATACATACATAGCATCAAAGGAGTACTTTACAAACTTTGTAACATATTAATGCTATAATTCATCCATGCATTCAAATTAACTCGCTGCCATAATTCGGCGCTAACGCATTTCATTAAAAATATGAATTTAAATTGATTGCGATGAAAGTTGCCCGAAAATATTCACAGTGTTCGCCAACAATCAAATCAATATCATGAATATGCGCTGAGTGGAATAAATTAATTTAATCAGAATACCAGACAAATTAATTTCACTTCAGCAGGATGCAAGCTATCGAAAAACTGAAAACCATCTAATGACCGATTTTATTCATATTCTAACAAGTAATTTATTAAGCAAAAAACAAAACCGACTTCGATTCTCATACAAAAATTTAAAATTCTCGTTAATTTCTTCACGATCCAGTTATCAAGGATCAATTATGTTTAAAATAACTTATTGCAACTGCAAATGTTTCAGAAGAAAGCAAATAATTATTTGCTTAGAAAATAGTTTTAGACAAACTTTTAATTCATACTCTTTTCATGCTTTCTGTTTCAAAAAATCAACATATTCGCGAAACTAGGGACCAAAAATAATAAAACTGCTTCTTTAGTTTTTCTCACTGACGTCAGATTTTATTAAGGAACTGTGAAATGTCAAGGAGATGATTAGTTAAAATAATTATTTAAAAAATCCAGTACAAGAAATAAATATTTTTTAATTAATATGTATATGTTTTAGTTCAAAATAATGTCATATAAGACAGGGTACATTTTGATAAAAGAGAATCAGCAAAGCCAAAAAAAAACACAAATTAAGAGCACCAAAAAAAAAATTATTTTTTACCGACTTCAAAAAAAGGGAGGCGGTTTAATGTACATATCGCACGTTTAATAATATAACGAAGTATTTCAAAATTTCAATTTTGTTGGAAAACGCAATAAAAGTTGTATAAATTCATATTCCTTCATCTTCGCTATATTTGAGAAATTTAGTTATCTGTTAGACTAAACATAAGTATTCTTCATATCAAGCTTATTATTTGCATAATGAACTGTCCAGAAACGTTAATTTTGAGTTAAATCATTGTATTATTAAACATGCGATGTGTTACCGCATAACTTTAGACCACTTTAACCGATTTCTATAATTCTTTTTTAAGAAGAAAGGCGGTACCTCAGAGGTGGCCCCATACTAAATAATTGGGTTTACATCCGATCATTAGATCCTGAGAAAATTAACGGAATCAGCATAATAAATATATATATTTTTAAATTAATATTAAAAATTTTAAAAAGTAAAAAAAACATATACTAAAACTTAAACAAAAAACATTAAAAATATAAAAAAATTTTAATTCATATTAACTACTCCAAGCAAATTTAAAGTTCAGTGGCGAATAAATTTGAACAAGTGTCACAATTTTCATTATTTTCCATTTTATTGCAACTACTTAGTTAAATACAAAATTATTTTTTTAGGGGAAATGCGATTTATTTTTTTACCGAAGACCATGTATGTAACAAAAATGCCACATAATTACTACTTTCACTGACTTGACGATATATCGTGCGAATTTAAATTGGCATTCGACCACGCCCAGAATTTTTTTTTTTAATTTAACTATTATTTTTGTCAAAATAATCATGGAAAATTGAGTTTTGTTTTTTTTATGACTAGTTTAGAAAATGGTGACAATGGGGTAAGGTGCTAAATCAATCGGATGTTTTGAATGCCCAAGAACGTGTTTATTTGAGCTGATATGTGAGTGAATGCGCTCTCATTAGCCTTACGAGGTTTCCCTTTTATTTTTCGAACAGGTCTGACAAGCAAATACTGGTGTCCATGCTGGTGTCCTATCTATGAAAAATGCCGATGCCGGACATTGTGTACATATAATAGCTCAAAATTTAGATTTTTTTTAGTAGAATATTTTTGCAGACATGGGAGACTAGAAAAATCGTCAGCTCGAATTCCACGCGGGCCTGAAGTGAAAGCTCTTCTGATACAGTTGCAATTTATCCATCTCTGATGTAAAGATTTTTTAATAGGACTTTGAAAGTAAATTTTATGATTTAATGCAAGAAATTATTTAAAAAATTCCAAATGAAAGATACAATTTTTAGAATTATTGGAAATACCCCTTTAGTTCATTTAATTTTTTATTTTTTTTTAAGTTAACAAAGTCAGAAGAATGAAAATCTAGGACGTGGTCGAGGGTATACTAGTCCTTTAGTCATAATTTTTAAGAAAATACAATAAACCAGTTATGTGAACTTTAGCAACTGAAAGTTTAAGTTGATACCAAAACTGATAACTTGTGCCAAATCGAAAAGTTAGTTGCCATTTGAAGTGAAAAGCGCCATAAATGGCACAGTTTGAGCCAAGTTGGCAGGCCTGTTTTTCATATAAAAGCTATGTTATCCCGTCCGTAAAACTGAAGTAGAAATTTAGAAAGCTTAACGGAACTCTGTATGATTTCTTGCAACTGTGAAAGTTAAATCGAAATTGGAAGTAGAAAAATATAATTATTTTGATTAATAACACCGGAAAACAGTCGTTTTGGGTGCAGAAAAGTATATTTCTCTATTTTAACTAAGGACCTTATGCTGATTAGAAAAGAAATGTATTTCCTACAAGTGGTTTTGCAGAATCCAGATTATGAATTTTACAGAAAAATATAAATTTGCACCATTAACAGCATTTATAATGTGTTATTATGTTCATAAAAACATTCTGATTCGCAACATTTGGGAAAGAGGTGTGGTGGGAACAATCCCCCAGCATCGTCCAGTAAATAGGCCCGTTGCTCTTCCCTATGGGATCAAAAATTCTCTGGGAAATTATCTAGATTACTATCGTTCACTATTTCGGAGTAGTTATTTGGACATTCAGAACATTTCCAGTCGTTCATCGAACTTTAGAATTCAGAATCCTTTATTAATATTCGTTAATTCAGATGTACATAGAAACGCCTTATTTCTGTAAGGTAAACATACAGAACTCCTCATTAAATCATGCTTCGTATGGTGTGGGAACTGTCTGTATTTTATTTCTAATTGAATGTAATTATACTTAAGTATACCGTTAGAAGAATGTACTTGCGCATAGTCACGTGCATACGCGTATGTGGTTTCGTATGCTTGTATTACGAGTAAGCTTATGTATATGCGCGCTGTCTTCTTTGTGTCAACGCCAACCAGAAAATTTCACTTGCGTTGAATTTCATTTGCATTCACTGTCACATTTTTTTTGACAAGCTACTAACAATTTTGAAATATCCTCGTAACCGAACTAAGTTTTCGCAACTGTAAGTGGCAACCCCTTTTCGATTTTCTGCGTACCTCACGCTATGTACGGTTGAGGTCGCGTGGGGCGTGTATGAGCGTACTATGTTCGCTTGCCACCATCGCTTTCGCAAAGACCACAGAAATTTGAAAGGTGACTCTGATGTATGTTGAGTTCTCTAGTATTTATATACATATATACGTGTATTTGTATGTAAATGTATACATCTACATTAAGGTGAACCTATTTTACCCCGTAAAAACGTGGTGTTAATGTAAAAACTATGATATACTAAATTTGAGCCCAATTGGGCATTGCAGAAGGTTGAAATGATCAAATATTTATTTTTCGTTTGCAATTTTTTATAGTCTATATGTTATTTTTTATTATTTCCTTATTAAACAAGCCTATGCCAATCTTTGCAAATAATAAGCCAAATGTTTCTATAAATAATTTATTTAGGGCATTTATAAAATATACAAATTTCCTCAGAATTTTAAATTTGTTTCAAATATACAGTGGTGGAAGAAATAATAGAAACTTTTTATGAGCTATAATATCGATAATTCATACAGCTTCCTCTACACTGGTCGATTTTCTAGTCGATTTTCGTCGTTGAACTAGAATGGACTCGTGCAAATGCGAATTCAACCGTAAAATAAAATTCATTGGCTAATCGATTTCTTATCGATTTTCCAGTCGACATACATCGACCCGAAAAAGATAGCTTTAGGAACTTTTTTTGTAAATCATTGAAATTTGCTGTTGTGACTTCTAATAAATATTGCAGTTCCTCTTCTTTTATGGCAAGCATTTATTCTAACTTTGCATCAGTTTTACACCACGCTCTGCGATTTCATTCACAACTAGTAGTGAACTTATCGTACCATTCCGAAAATCTTCATCATATTGCCACGAAGCTGGATTGTTTTCCAAAATTTCTTCGGACAGTTATAGCCTATTTTCACCAAAAGTTTAACTGCAGTTAAGAGGTCAGATAAGTTTCAATAATTTTAACATGGGGTGATCGGCAGGGTTTATATCTTACTTTTAGCTTTTCTACTTTAGTTTGCTTGTACTTAACATGACCAATTACCCCCATTGAGGTTGTAATCTCCCTTTTTTAAAAGGACTAAACTGCAGTTAAGGCTTGATGGAAACGAACTATTAGAATGCTCAAATAGTACTTTGGTGTAATTGTGACTTTCTGAGTTTCTCCTCTTTTGAAACGTTATCGTCAAAGAGTTAAAGCGCTGGTAAGTGCCACAGTTGTCCCTACACTTTTCCAAACACCTCTTTTGACATTTTTTCAACAACATTTTTTAGTCATGCATAATACGGTGCTTCTGCGGTGGCAGTGGAACGAAACCAGGCATATGTCTCGTAAATTTATTTTTCGCGCTGGGTTTATTTAATTTCGTCTTTAGAGATATACAACGTCAGCGAATAAATGGCTTTTGACATGCAACGCGCATGGTGCGCGGATCCAGGGGATCGAAAACTCATTTTTTTTCTTGAAAACGGTTCCAAAAATATAAAAGTAAGCTCTAGCAGCTCCTTATAGCCGTATTGAGCAAAATCTTTTGCTCTTTTCGTCCTTGCAAAAGTGAACTATTTAATTTGTTTTTTATCATATCCGACGCCAGCCTACCAATTGGTTTTGTTCATTGAGCCCTGTTTTAGATAACTTTGGCTATCAATAAAAAATGAACGGCAACACTGTACATATATAACGATATCCGTTGCTGGGTAGGCAAAGGTAAGAATTTAAATTTGAAAATTTAAGCGCTTGAAGAGATTGATAACACAGGTCAACAACGTTTTGTTCTAGGAAAGTGTAGGGTCATTTTCGAAGTAATTTTTTTGCGTAGAATCCGAATCCGGGGTTTAAATTGCTCTATCACGTCAGGA
>NW_023461192.1:0-4189 GCF_013731165.1 Rhagoletis pomonella | reverse complement strand
AAAAACGTTTTATATCAACTATTACCTCTGGTCGTTTGTGTTAACCGTTTATAAATATTCATCAGTCAAAGGGAGAGACATTTGTGATTAGTTTGTGGTAGTGCAGTGATTTGCCGATGCATTCCGGCGAGGAAAACGGACCTTCTAAGTACCAATGGTACTAATTCACACAGATTGTTTTGCTATCAAATAAGCTGCTATACTGATACCACCTGTTCAACGTGCCTTGGATCATATATACTATATTAATGACATGGAAATTGTTACTCATACGCCATGACGTATGTAAAATAAAATATTTTAATATCATATATATAAATAGGCAATCATGTTTCCTTTACACCCTTTTTACGGCTAAACTATACTTCTAAGGTATAAACAGTTATATATCATTAGAAAGGTATTTTGATGCTGATGTGCAGGCAATTTCTAAAATTTCAAATCAGTTTAAAATAGAGCGAAAAAATCAATTCAAAAGTCACACCAATACCAATGCACACATGTACATGGTTGGGGCGGAAATGCCCCCTAAATGTATGCTTTAATATTGATAGCGAATTAAAGAAACGTGCTAAGCAGCAGTTCAGGAATAAAATGTATGTATGTATGTACATGAATAGATTAGACTCAAACAAGGAAGAAGGTAAAGTTGAGTATGGAGAAGAAGAAAGTGATAAATCTTTCTTTCTTCTTCTTTTTTTGGCGCTGTAACCGCCTAAGCGA
Organism: Rhagoletis pomonella; assembly: GCF_013731165.1. Lineage (NCBI taxonomy): Eukaryota > Metazoa > Arthropoda > Insecta > Diptera > Tephritidae > Rhagoletis > Rhagoletis pomonella. The sequence continues at coordinate 3,466 of NW_023461192.1, read as the reverse complement.
TTTTGGCCGAGTTCAGCAAAGCACGCCAGTCGTTTCTCCTCTGTGCCAACTGACGCCAATTGGAAACGCCAAGTGAAGCCAAGTCCTTCTCCACCTGATCTTTCCATCGCAGTGGGGGCCTCCCTCTTCCTCTGCTACCACCAGCGGGTTCCGAGTTGAATACTTTCAGAGCTGGAGCGTCGGTGTCCATTCGAACGACATGGCCAAGCCAGCGGAGCCGCTGTATTTTAATTCGCTGCACTATGTCCATATCGTTGTAAAGCTCATACAGCTCATCGTTCCATCGTCTGCGGTACTCGCCGTCGCCAACGCGTAAAGGACCGTAAATCTTCCGCAAAATCTTTCTCTCAAACACCCCAAGAGCCGCCTCATCGGATGTTGTCATTGTCCATGCTTCTGCGCCATATACCAGCACGGGCATGATGAGTGACTTATAGAGCGCGGTTTTCGTACGTCGAGAGAGGACTTTACTCCTGAATTGCCTACTCAGTCCAAAGTAGCACTTGTTGGCAAGAGTGATTCTACGTTGGATTTCAATGCTGACATTATTATCGGTGTTAATGCTGGTTCCCAAGTAAACGAAATTCTCTACTTTCTCGAAATTGTAACTGTCAACAGTGACGTGGGTGCCAAGGCGCGAATGTGCTGACTGTTTGTTTGATGACAGGAGATACTTCGTCTTGTCCTCGTTTACCACCAGACCCATGCGCTTTGCTTCCCTATCCAACTTGGAAAAGGCAGAACAGACTTCGCGGTTTTTGTTACCGATGATGTCGATGTCATCGGCATAAGCCAGCAATTGCACGCTCTTGTAGTAAATTGTTCCTGAGCGGTTCAGTTCTGCAGCTCTTATTATCTTCTCCAACATCAGATTAAAGAAGTCACATGAAAGGGAGTCGCCCTGTCTGAAACCCTGTTTTGTGGCGAACGGCTTGGAGAGGTCTTTTCCAATTCTGACGGAGCTGGTGGTATTGCTCAACGTCATTTTACACAGCCGTATGAGTTTTGAGGGGATGCCAAATTCAGACATAGCGGCGTATAGGCAACTCCTTTTAGTGCTGTCAAAAGCGGCTTTAAAGTCGACAAATAGGTGGTGAGTGTCGATCCTTTTCTCGCGGGTCTTTTCCAAGATTTGGCGTATTGTGAATACCTGGTCTATGGTGGATTTGCCAGGTCTAAAGCCACACTGATAAGGCCCAATCAGTTCATTGACGGTGGGCTTCAGTCTTTCACACAATACGCTCGATAAGACCTTGTAACCTATGCTTAGAAGGCTGATCCCGCGGTAGTTGGCGCGAATGGCGGGGTCACCTTTCTTGTGGATTGGGCAGAGCACACTTAAATTCCAGTCGTCGGGCATGCGTTCATCTGACCATATTCTGCACAAGAGTTGATGCATGCACCTTATCAACTCCTCGCCGCCGTACTTGAATAGCTCAGCTGGCAGGCTGTCAGCTCCAGCGGCTTTGTTGTTTTTCAGCCGCGTTATTGCTATACGTACCTCGTCATAGTCAGGCGGTGGAACGTCGACTCCGTCATCATCGACTGCGGGCTCGGGTTCTTCTTCTCCACAACTTTCTGTGCTGCTGCCATTTAGTAGGGCGGAAAAGTGTTCCCTCCATAATTTAAGTACGCTCTGGACATCAGTTACTAGGTCGCCATTATTGTTCTTACAGGAGTGCGCCCCGGTCTTTAAACCTTCCGTAAGTCGCCTAACTCTCTGGTAAAATTTTCGGGCATTCCTCCTGTCGGCCAGCATTTCAAGCTCTTCGCACTCACGTATTTCTGCCTCTCTCTTCTTGTTGCGGCAAATACGTCTCGCTTCCCTCTTCAGATCCCTATAGCGGTCCCACATAGCGCGCGTTGCGCCCGATCGCAGCGTGGCCCTGTAGGCGGCATCTTTTTTCTCTGCAGCTTCCTGACACTCCTCATCGTACCAGTTGTTCTTTCGGGCTCGCTGAAATCCGACTACTTCTTCGGCGGCGGTACTTAATGAGCGGGAAATGTGGTTCCACTGCTCGCATATGTCGGTTTGTTGAAGAGTGCTCTCTGAGAGCAGGTGTGAGAGTCGAGTAGCGAAAGCGCTGGCTGTCTGTTGTGATTGCAGCTTTTCGACGTTAAGCTTTCCTTGCATATTTGGGCGCACATTTTTTGCTGCACATAGGCGGGTGCGTATCTTGGCTGCAACAAGATAGTGGTCCGAGTCGATGTTTGGGCCTCGGAGTGTGCGTACGTCTAAAACACTGGAAGCGTGCCTTCCGTCTATCACAACATGATCGATTTGGTTTCTCGTTTTTCGATCCGGAGACAGCCAGGTAGCTTGATGGATCTTTTTATGCTTGAACCTAGTACTGCATACTACCATGTTTCGGGCCCCGGCGAAGTCGATCAGCCTCAATCCGTTGTCGGACGTTTCGTCGTGGAGGCTGAATTTTCCGATGGTGGTTCCAAAGATCCCTTCTTTGCCCACCCTGGCATTGAAGTCGCCAAGCACGATTTTGATATCATGACGGGGGCAGCGCTCGTACGTGCGCTCCAAGCGCTCATAGAAGAGATCCTTGGATGTCTCATCCTTCTCTTCCGTCGGGGCATGGGCGCAGATGAGCGAGATGTTGAAGAATCTCGCTTTGATGCGGATTGTGGCTAGACGCTCGTCCACCGGGGTGAACGACAGTACTCGGCGACGGAGTCTCTCTCCCACCACAAATCCAACTCCGAATTTGCGCTCCTTTACATGGCAGCTGTAGTAGACGTCGCAAGGCCCCAGACATTCTTTGCCTTGCCCCGTCCAACGCATCTCTTGGATGGCGGTGATGTCAGCTTTTGTCCTTACGAGGACATCAACCAGCCGGGCAGAGGCACCTTCCCCATTAAGGGTCCGGACATTCCAGGTGCATGCCCTCAAATCGTAGTCCTTTAAACATTTGCCGTGGTCGTCATCATAAGGGGGGGTCTCATCCGAGGCTTTGCCTTGCTTCTTCACTGGAAGTGGTTTTTACGTGGCGGGTCCCAAGCCCAGCGCACAACCCATTGCTGGGACGGGGGTGGTTTCGCAACCAAATACACGTTTATATAGCGAGCCGCTTGCTCCAAGCAGACACCCGCTTGCAGCCGCACCTACTGGTGAACAGACGCTGCAGACTTCAGTGAGCCCTTAAACCGAATAAGTCAGAGTGGCCCCACCGAAGCTCCCTCTCTTTCTGCCGTGACCCAAGGCTCCACTCGGATTGGTTACCGCATCTCGCACATGGGTTGCTCACGTTGCCCAGAGTGCGCGAACGAGGACGCAAGAGTCGGGATTGAGTATAGCCATGCAACTGTAACTGCATACCCAGCGCAATGACTATACCCCATTGCACTCCAGAAAGTGATAAATACAGAAATTAAAATAAAAGTAAAGAAACCTAGATATAAAGACAAAGAGGAAGGAAAATTTAAATACCTAACCTAATAACAATGGTGGGGG
>NW_023461191.1:0-28116 GCF_013731165.1 Rhagoletis pomonella | reverse complement strand
AACAAAGTATAAGTATTTTGTATGCATACTTGTAGGTGTGTGTGTGTGTGTGTGTTTGTGCTATCCCCATATGCATATATGCACGCTTATCGCAGCATTGTTTCTAGGCTTTACTAGCTGCTAGCTAGCTAGCCGACCGAAGGAAACGGCACTTTACTCTTTCCAACTTTTGGTTCTATATTTTGTTTTGAAAAGTAATTAATTTCCGCTGCCGCCCGTTCACCGCCCATCGGCTGCCACATTCCTGGGTACAGTCGTACATACATACATATGTACATTTATGGAAAAGCAAGCATTGTTGCATATGTATGTATGTATGTATGTATGTTTACATACGGCGACCGCAAAAACAATATTTCTATGTAATTGTCTGCCCGACAATTGTGTCCTTTCGTTTCGTTTGTTGGCAACGTAACGTACACAGTTCAACATAACAACAAATAATCGGGGTACAATAACATCCGGCGTAGGCAAGCGTCGCCATACACACTGCCAATTTTCCTGGTTGCACCCAAGTAGCAGCGTGGCACAACTCTCTCCTATCCTCCTCAATCCTTTCGTCGTCGTTCTGACTTTTGTTTGTGCTGCATGCAGTTGGCTGATGTTGCTTTTATTATTGTTGGCACTTTTTATTGTTGATGTTGCTACTATTGCAACATTTATTGTTATTCTTTTTCGGATTTGCTTTTGCTTTTGTCTTTGGCTTTTCACTTGGATTTGCATTTGTTTTTGGTTGAGTTTCACACCCTTTGCCGCCGTCGGTCGGCCGCCGACTTTTTCAAACTGCAAGACGTACGGCAGTTGTTGTCAAAGTTCACTGCAAGCAAACATATTACACGGACGGACGGACGGACACACAGACGTGGGCCCCCGTTAGTCGAGCATAGGCAACAAACTCAGTGAACATGCCTAGGTGATAGTATTTACTTACATGCATACATAAGCCCAGCAGTGTTGCCAGAAAAATTTTGTTAAAAATCTTCCAAGTGATGATCAAATCTTGAAAGAAACATAAAAAAAAAATTTTTGAAACTGGAAAAAAATCTTTTTTCTTTTTTTTTGTTGAAATTTTATCTGTTACACAAAACCATAACACATTTAATTTAGAAAACGAAAATAGCAAGTTTATGTACTCACAAACACATGCAGATACGACATATTCAAGAATGTAGACGTTTTAATTTAAGTCTTGTAAATTGTACTTTTAAAGTATTTTAATAAATCTTTGTTCTCATTTTAATCTACGTATGTATATCATGGCACTCACGACTGTACCTTTTTAATAATCCTTTGCATGAAGAATGCCACTTAAAGTGGTGATTTCCACCATATTACGAATTTTTGTTTTGTTCCAGTTTATTTGAGAAAAACTCTTTCCGGATCTGTGCATTCATCCTCGCTATCTGATAATGAAGATGATGTTTCTATAAAGTTAATTATAGAAATTTAATTTAATTTAAATTTAAAAACTAAAATAACTTAACTTTTTTTAACAAATATCGCTCAATAATTTTGCTTGTGGAATTTTGACAGGCCAAATCAAGTCAAAAACATATTCATAAAAATCAGTATTAATATCTAACGTGTCATTTTTTTCATATCCATATTTGACAATAGTCCTACTTTCGCATGTGCAGCAGTAAATAGATGACAAAAACGTAAAATTTGTTGCCAACTATTATCTTTAAGTACTATCTTAAGCCACTGTGAAAAATTTTTGTATGGAGTTTTATTTTGTTGTAATTATCTTCATGTGAGGGTTTTTCTGATTATTTATGAAAAAAAATATCTTCATTTTGAAGAAAAATTTAGATTTCTGGCAACACTGAAGCCAATTCGAGTGCGCATTTGGGCAGGTGAACGGCACAAATTTATGGATACAATAGTAAACAACAAAGCGTATTCACTAGTCTTATTATTCCCTACCACCATGCTCTGTTTGTCATATACCTGCTGTCATAAATACATATACGTATGGTAAAAGATTCGAGCGAGGTCCAATAGTCTTATATTTTATCTTCATGAGGGTTTTCACAAATCTCGATCGCTGCAGAAACTGTGCGTTAATGGCACAGGTGTCGAGGATTTCCTCTAAATTATATTTAGGTTTACGAAATTTACATACCTATAAAATATTTAAAATTACTTCGCTGCTATACAATTTTCGTGGACTTCTTTACTTTCTTAATTTTTTAAACAGTTGCGATTGTAGGTTAGGTTAGGTTAGGTTATTGTGCAGACAAAATAAGGAAACTCATTAACACATTAATTGGATTGTCCATGTGTTACCAGACATTACGCAAATTATTTGAGCGGTAAATACAGGTTCACTGTCTTAAACTAAGAGAAGCACTGGGCGCTCAAAACATAGTTCTGCAGGCAGCTGATTTCCACTCCGCAGAGATTTTTGGGTGTATTGATGAAATGTGCACCGAGGTGCTTAAACCGTAGTCTAGCGAATGACGTGCAGCAGAGTAGGAAGTGTCGAAATGATTCAACTTCGTCTTCCAAACAGCTGAGGCAATAGCGATCCATGGCAATATTAAGTCGCACCGCCTGAGTTCCTAGAGGACAATGTCCAGTGAGCAAACCTGTAGGAATCGAAAGCTGGCGCTAAGCCAGCTGCAGAAGCTCCCTTGACCGCCCGCGGTCAACAACCGACCAGAAGGACCATGCAACTTTGAATGTCGGGGTTTTCGCCCGGCGCTCGCTGTGCCGACAGTGAGCCCATTTATTCAGGAGCAGGCTGCAGATTGCCAATTCGTTTTCAATATTTTGTTCATAAAATTTACAATAAGAACTTATAGCCACTAAGCCACTACTTATGAGAACCCAAACCATTCTTCACTCAACTCTGCCACGACCCACATAAATTGTGGCACCTTTAGTTTTGGCAAAACTTTTACTATCAGCAAATTTGTGCTGTCAACCAAAGTTGCCCAATTATTTGCCCACAAAAATTATAATCAATATCATCATCACAACGTTAAAGTACAGTGTGTATACAACAACAGCGTGGAAAGAATATTGAAATTAATAAAAAAAAAATTAATAACCTCCATGCAAACCGTCAACTATGCACCACGTCTATGTGAATATGGCACCTGCTCAGCAGTATTTTGAAAACAATGTGGCCAGCCTTTGAGTGCCACATTTTCCAGCTAACGCTTTATGAAGGATATCAACTCTTTCAATGCTGTGGATAATGAATGGCAAAAATTTTAAATTTGTGCATGAGTGTGTGTGTGTGTGTACGCGCTTAAAAGTGTTTGTAAAAAAAAAAAACTATTTGTCGCATGCAAGCGACGTCAATACCGCCAATTTTATGAATTCCATCAGTTTTCCACAATATCAGCATCAAAAAGCAGCTGGCAAATTGGTTTCCAACAAAGCTAACGAAAGAAAAAGTTAGCCACGAATTTTTCACTATTCGACTTTGTTGTGTTGTGGCATACATGAGTTGCATATGTACCCTGCAGGGAAAGCTACGAGTTGTGAACTACAATGCTACCAGTTTACTTTTCAGAGCAACTAGTTTAGTGACAATGGCCGACAGAGTAAAGTTCTAGCACGCCATTCGAGCGATCCGAGTTTGAATTTCGGAGAAAGGTTTTTTTTAATTTATTTTATTTGTTTTTCTTTTTTAAAGGGGGAAAAATAATATGATTAATTTTTTTGTGGAATTTGAGTATTTAAATTTTTTCTAAATTAAATGAAATTTACAATTTTTTGTATATTTAAATCGAAATGATTGACTTACTTTACTTTGATCACCTCCAAGCGGACTCGAACCTGAGATCTCAGAACCAGAATCGGTAGCCTTCAAGATGTTCAAAATCTTCGTAACGGTCGGCCGTCACTTTAGCACATACTAGTTAATGAACTGGTATTTTTACTGGCTGGTTTGGCATTTCACTATGCAGAACAGATATTAGTATAATTCTTGCCGAACTGGTATGACTTCCCCATTGAATACCAATTTCCTAACCTATTTTCCCAATGGGTGCTTAGCTGCTGGCTGCTTTACAGCCAATGAAAATTACTCAATAAAGTGATTTGGTGTGGCGGTTATGTCAACGACAACGTCATTATCGCACACATCGGCGGAGCACTTGCTCCAACATGCGTTGTGGCTTGTCAACTTTCGTCGTCACCGCGAACAAACCAGCGTCATCGCCGCCATTCTTTGTTGCATGGCTGCCACTCACCGCCATTGTGGTTGCAGCACATGGCTGACATATGAAAACATACTACTCTTATATTTACACGTACACACCCACATTTTGGTTTCATTTTTACCGCCGCTTCTGCTGAAATCAAGAATTTTCGAGAGCTTATAATGTAATAATTAAAAATAATGGTGGCCAATAGCGCAGTGAAAGTTTGCCAGCCAGCCATGCGCGTGTATGGTGACCGAGTAGCTGAGGTTTTGACACCATCAACTTTTGTTTCCATGCAAAGCTGCATATTTTGTATTGTGTTGGAATGTGTGTGTGTGTGTGTGTGTATGTGTGGCAAGTACAGTTTATCGCAGCTATGTATTATGCCACACGCCTCTTATCAGGTCGCCTGCTGGCTTTTTACCTACTACAGCTTTTGATGCTTTACATGTTAATCGCGAAAAAACCACTTGAAAATTTTCAAAAGTGTGAAATTATATTGGCTGCAAAAGTGCGAAATAGGAAAATTATGCACGCACCACTTGTGTAAAAGTTTTGCTGTCATGAGCTGGATATGAGATACTAATAGCTACGCTCTCTTTCGAATAGAACAATTTATTTTTGAGCTGACTGTGCCGAGTATGAACTTTTTTATTTATTAAGGCAAAAAGAAATTGCAAAGTTGCTCCAACATTTTTTTCACGCAGAAAATAATTGGTAATTTCACTTTTGAGACATTCAATTCTTTTGGCCCTGAAAATTCACGAATAAATAAATGAAAAATCACTGAAAATACCAAAAGAATCAAGGAAAGTCCGAAATAGTCCCCAAAAAAAACGGAAAAATACCGAAAAAATCAAAAAGGAATCTTCGGAAATTCTCGAATAATACAAAAGTGTCTCGAACAAAACTCCGGTAAAAAACGGAGTATTCCGAAAAGTTTCTTAAAAATCTCGAAAAAATCCCACATGCTTTCGAAAGATCGGGAAAAGTAAAATACTCCTCGGACAGCCTAGTAGTAGTCCCTAGTCTCTTTACCAGAAAAAATATCCGTTATTTCTTGGTAACAATAATCCAGAGTTACACGAAATAGCCCGAAATGTATGTACATAAGGCAGTGTTCAGATTTTGCACCAACTACCAATCTGAGAGAAGAACTGCCAAGCTGGATACCTTTTGGGTTTTCCTCGACTTTCGGCTAGATGTGCCTAGTGGTCCGATAGATGGATCCTACAGAAGACCTGACGTTTGTCTTCTCGATGGCAATCACTTTTAACCTTTATTTACAGGAGTTTAGAGGTATGCTCACTTCCTGAGCAGAATTCACCATGGATATATTCGTAAGCCCTTTTTTCTTATCAGTCATCGCCCTTGCAGTTTCCACGTATAACGCTGAGTTCATGGATCCAACAACAGTTAAGACCCTTTGTCAGTCGGTAGTTACTTTGGGGGCGTTGTTCTCTTGGGATTTAGAGGTTTAGTGGCAGCCTAACCGTCATATTAGATCGTAATAGGTCGCTCGGTAGGCGATTAGCTCTGCCTGGAAGTCGCTACCGGGGTCAGATAAACGACGAGTGAGGATAAGAGCGAGTTCATTGGAGAGAACTCCAGCAACCTCTTTGTCGTTTAGCCACGAACCATAAGTAAAAATGTTCTTCGGCCCATGAGTCTAGGTCTGAGGTGACTTTCCGTTCGTTACTCCATGGGATTCATACGGCGAATTTTTTGCTCAAACAAAGTGTGCAACTCGCACAACCTTTGATCAACATTTGTTAAAAATTCATCATACATTATTCCATATAGTATATATCGTGCAACATTCTAATACATACAGTAGTACATACCTATTAAAAATCTTTTGCACATAATACAAAGTAGGTGTCGTGTTAATTCATTAAATTGAATCCCGGCAACCCAATCAAATTCAGTGTGATGCCACTTAACGCCTTCGCTAGCAATGCAGTAAGTAAGTACAGCTACAACCAAATCATCATCTAATTGATGTGAATCGCTCTGGTGTCAAATTGATTGTGTGCTTGAACGAGAGGGGGGCGGGGGGACAAGGTGAGCAGCGTCTAGGTAGCAAATGCATATGTCTATGCAGCAGCAAAAGCAAAGGAATATGTAGTGAGAAACAAAATAAAAACAGAAATGAGTGTAGCAAAAAGTTCAAAGGGGTTAATCAGTTTCAATTAGTGTGCTGAAGCTTAAGTGAAAATACGAAAAGAAAAAGAAACGAATAAGAGGAAATGTAGCGCAGACTTATGAGTGCAGTAAGAAACGCAACTAAAAATGAGATTTTAGCATTTGAAAAGATACAGTAATGATAGCTATTTATTCCGTTAGCATCTTGCAAGCTCTGATTGAGAGCAAATTTTTCGCGAGCTAGCAACCACAAAGTGGGCAGCAGCACCAACTAAATAGTTGCATCCAGGATTGACGTAGGAGCTGCTACGACGAAGAAGAGCCTGAATCAATGAATAATTTACTCTGCGATTGCCCTGCACTATATAAGAAATTCCTAGGTAGATATAAAGTTTTTAGATATTCCAAGTGCATGGTTCGTAGTCTCTACGAACTGGTTTAAGGAGTAGGGTTTTTGGATCCATGTATGGGTCCCTGACTGGGCCTAACCTAACCCTAAGGATTATAAAGCCTCAGCTTGTATTAATCCATTGTGCACAAAATCAAAAAAACACTCATACAAATAATTTCGGAGTCTATAGGCGACATAAAAATCAGATAAGCTTTTTTTACTTAAATTGATTTTAAATCTTAAAGAGGCTTTTGCAGGTCAACTCTCCTCAAACCCATCTGCTCAAAAATATTTTTTTTTTATTATTATTATTTTATTCACATAATTTCCCTTCCTTCATCGTCAGCTTCATTTACATTTTTGTGCGTCTCTCTATATATATGTACATATGTATGTATGTATGTGTAGTTGTCTCCACTATATATTATTATGAAAATGCAAAATCCAATTTACATGCTTGTCCAGTCGATTTATTTCAATAATGTGTCCATTCAAAGCGCGCGCGCGCACTCAATTCCAGGCCAACGCGTTGCAAAAATAACAAAAACTTCACTAATGCTTTCCAGCAACAACGAAAAAAAAGAGAAACCTTACTAATCCCATATCAACCCAAAACAAATCCACTCTATACTCCATTGAATATGCACAACACACACACACACACAGCGATTTGTATAAGCATTGGAGACATTTCATCAAGCAATCGCCTGAGTTGGCTAGCCAGAAGATGAGGATAGTCGCTAGCCAAGCTTGCTTGGCACAATTCATGCAAAATTCATCACGTCTGCACAGACGATTATGTCTGAAGGATTTAATGTGCGAATGAAAGATGTGTCACAGTGATGAGGCCAGGCAAGAACGAAGAAAGGACATGCAGGGCGAGGATGAGTGGGGGTTAAGTATATGTGCATTAGGATGGTCCAAAAGAAAGTAAAGTTGGATTTGAAATGCTCTCACCCCCTAGGATTGTGCTATACCCAAAAAAATATACACCTATTTTTTTTTTTTTTTTGACATCAAAAAATATTTAGAGGTCGCTCAAAGCGCTGAAAATTTTCAATGCGTTTTATATGATGGAAAAAAAAATATTTCGTAGAAATGGTATTGAATTCTCAAATATTTAAAATATTTAAAATCAATATTTTTCTATCGGAACTGTTTCTCTTACAATAATAATACCCTATTATTTATCAAAATCCGACTTTAAAGTTTTTTTTTTTTGCCCACCCTAATATTTATATGTACATACATTGAGCGAACAAATGTGCAAATTTTTAGCAGCTAAAGCTATAAGCGATAGTGGGTGGTATAAAATTTAAAATTGCCTAGAAGGGAGGTGGTAGCTATGTATGTAGCTGTATTCACGGCGGGCATAATCTAATTCAAAAAATTTCATTTCAATAAAGCTGCAGCTTGAATTGAGTTCCATCCAGTGTGTTGGGTGGCTGGCGTACGTGCCGGCTCGAACGTTGTCCTTCGGATTGGCGTCGTAGTTTTTTTACTTACATACATATTCCTTGTTTATATTTTCCATCTAATTCAATTGAATTTCTTTTTACCTGTTTTGCAGGTCAACTCCTTGGTGACTCTATTGTGGGAAATACTTATTTTTCAATTCTTATGCAGCCATTAGCCGTTTCGTTCTGGAGTCAAAAGCTGTTATTTTTAATTCAATATCATACTAGGCGAGGTCTCCTCGTATGTGATTAGTATCCATATTCCTTCTCGATATATTTTTCTTTAAGCGCAATAAATTTCTTATTCTTTTCCATAGCCGACCTTACTTCCTCATCTTCAGTATTTTTTTTTCGACCGCCTCACTTTTAAGTTTGTGGAGTTAACTGCCTTATTATGTATCTCGAAGGACAGGCCGCACGAAATTTGCTTTTGGCCGCAGCTTATATGGGAACGTGCCACTGGGTGTCGTAGTCAGGGCAGTTCTCTCTAGATACCAATCCAAAGAAATGTAATTGTCCAGCGGCTCGAAGCTCCATTTACCCTCCTAGATGATGGGTTGAGTGCAACGCCAGTAAAATGTTTCTACCACAGGGTCGTTTTCGGTAAAGACCTCGAATTATCCATAAGGCTGAGATATAGTGGAATTCACATGACATGGTAGAAAGAGCAGGAAAACCTAAGTCTACGTCTATTAATTGTCACGGAAAGGCTTCTTAGAAAAACCATTTCTGGTTTGAAGACAGCCTAAAAACCTTAGTCTCTCCACTCGTGTGACAACATCAAGTTAAGCTCGACAAGATCTTAAGTGTCTTCGCTACTAGGAAAAATGTGGCAACCTCATAGTGCTTTCACGGCAGGGGAGTGGGGCGTAAATTATAGGACGTCGTAATGAACTAGCTTGCTGAAAAAATCTACTCCGTTCGATAATATTTCAAAAGGGGCATACTTATAGTCACTGTTAAATAGCCTCCTCCTGCTGCTATACCAGCAGTTGTTTGGAAGTCGTCCAAAGGCACACATGGCTGCATTTAAATAGAACTTAGCACCGACAACAATTTGAACTTAGTCTTAGTAATTGCGTAGAATTTTTCTGTAAAGGTTCTGATAAACGATGAGAATAGGAATTCCATCTCATTCTCACCGTCTAATTAGGGATGAGAATGAATATTTACTCTACGATGAGAGTAAATATCAATTTCCGTGACGGCGAATTCCCGAACAGCAATAATATATATGGTTGTGTGAGAATACAAATTTCAATATCCACAATTGTTGTTCCATGATGTTCTATTTCGTAGCTCCAGGTAAAGTAACCTTAGATGCCGCAATTGTCTTTTTATGAGTAAGGAGCTGCGAAAGACTACTGCGCTAAACCTCATATCTGTTCTAGAATTTAATATTATTTTTTTATTCTTTATCTCCATGCCACCTTTTGAGATAGTAAAGTCGAGAATATTTTTTTGGTGAGAAATAAAATCGTTTCATAGATAATGCAGAGAGTTCGGCCATTGCCTTCTCAAGAAGACTCAATAGCAGTAAAAAATGCAAAATGTTTGCATAAGGGGGGGGCTTCGTGGAAATGATAAGACCGATATGATATGATAATGAAATTCAACTCTCTGAAAAACTACGGAAAGTAATACACCAAAGAATGAAGAATAAAGATTTATTAAACTAAATTTGTCTGTAGGTATACCATTTAAATCCTCGAAAGCTACTACAACTGATAATAACTTTTGAAAATTGTACGAAGCAAAGATTTGCCAACTAGATAAAACTATATAAATACATATATGTATGTTAAGTTGCGCGGCAACTTATTGCACTCTTCACGAGTAGTTCTTTTTTTCAAAAAAAAAATAAAAAGAAATAATAGAGAAATACTGCTGCTTTAGAGCAAAGTCATTGTGTCTCACTTTTGTTCAACGAACTGAAAATCATAAAAGCTTGCAACTGAAAAGGAAGCAAAAGCAACTTTTTGCTTTTTACTGAAGAAAAGTGAATTGAATGGGGCGGTGTGTAAAGGTCGATGAGAGTAGTCCAATGCTGCAGGCAACCCCCTTGCCAGTAAAAGAAGGGCGTCATAACCGGAGGATATGTGTGCATAGAAGATGCAGAAAACAATCACTTAGAAAGTCCGAGCTTTGCTTTTTCTACCCTCACGCCACCTTGCTCCGTTAGCTAGTACGTTTTCAAATTTGGTTTGGCTGCAGCTACATACATAGGTCGTTGGCACGCCAGGGGAGAGAGTATGGAGCAACTAGTATGTATGTAGTACAAAGCGCGCGAAGACACAAACAAACAAAACACCAAATATTGGTGAAGGCCAACGACGTTGGCTAAATGCAGGGCTGAGGAAAGATGGAAAACAACGAAAGTCGATGTCGAAGTTTGTGAAGCAAAGCGCTTGCATAGTAGTAGAAGCGAGCACTGATATTGGGGATCAAAAAAAGGGCGGCGAGCGGGTAGACGCTTTCCTTGAGTACAATTTGAGTGAATGAAAATAATTTTATTCGGTTAGAAGTGAAACTATGCCAAGAATGTGCAATTAGTGAACGACGAGGACGACGACGCCAACGTCACGGCCAACGTAGACAATAAAGATGGCGCAAAAGGAGTGCTGAAGCTGGGCGGCATGCATAAAGGATGTTGCTTGTGTTGGCGTTAAAACGACTCGAGTCAATTCAAGTCAACTATGTACAGAAAATTGTATGTCGGGCGAGGCAGCATCCACAGTAAAGTATAGCGCTCCGCAGCAGACAATATACATAGATGGAGCTTCAACGACTACATATGTACATACAAAAGGAAGCGACTACAAAGTTACCGAGAACTTTTGTGAAGGCATAGAAAATTTAAGTGAAAACAATAGGATTGCAAGCGCGTATCTACAATGTCAGCATAAGCAGCAATGTGTGGAAGGGGGGAAAGGCAAGGACGAGGGCAAATGATAAAAGACAAAAGGAGTCAAAGTGGCAGGAAACAAAACAAAACGGCAAGTAGCGTGAAAGAGGTGGAGGGGGAAGATGGGAAGGCAAGGGCGAACTGCAGGTCGGAAGAAAAGCATAGCGGTTTTGTCTTTGCCGCCTCTGTTTCTGTCCGTCTGTCTGTCTGTCTGTCTGTCTGTCTTTCATTATTTTATTTATTATTATATGAGCGCGCGCGCCTTGTTGTTGTCACTGGCCTATGTTGCATGGATCCTACTTAGATAGTAGTTAGTCTGCTGCTGGCCGTTAGTGAATTGTTTAATATTGCGAAGCTATGAATATTTACGTGAACCCGCCCTCGAGCGCTCGCTATCTATTATCTGGTTTTGTAGCTACAAATTAATTTTGATTAAATTTATATTTGCTGCTAGTGTTTGGTTAAATGAAGGGAAAGCGTAAAGCGTGGTCACAAAAGCGAAGTTAAAATCGGTTTCGGGTTTCAATTACATTATGGAATTGCGCGAGCGGAATTTTTTATCGAATATAATGTTAAAAATTTTCTTTCATATGTACACATGTTTATTAGGGTGCTTTTTTCGACTATTTCTTTTGCACCGCGAAATTTTGTGGTAAATACCTAAAAAAATCCCTGAAAATGTTAACCCTTAATATTAATATTAACTTGTACACGTAAACTTTGAGTTTTTTTCCTCAAAAGTCTACAGCTCTGAGGCATTTTATGGTATAATCTTGGTCAATGATGAGCTTTTCCCCCTTCTTCCCCCTTCATGCTGGCTCTTGATGTTAGCCCTCATCTACCCCCTAAATGTGCCAAGCCAGCTCCTAAGTGCAAAAGGCTCCTGGTAGCCACTTTGTCCATCTCTGTATTAGATGAACTATTCGGTTTTTTGAGGGCTACTTGCGCATTTTTGGAACTATTTCAGGATTTTCGAGACTACTTCGGATTCTTAGGGCTTTCAGGCCTATTTCGGCATTTCAGAGACTTCTTCGCAGTTTACGGGATTTTCGGAACTATTTCAGAATTTTCGGTCTTCGTGAGACTATTTCGGTATTTTCGGGACTACTTGGAAGTTTCTATAATTTTGGGGTTCTCGGGACTATTTCTAGATTTTCGAAGCTGCTTCGAGATTTCTAAGATTTTAGGGACTATTTCGGGGTATTCAAGACTAAATATATCGATAAAAACCATGACAAACTCAAAAGAGGTTCTACATATGAAAAAATTCCGACCATGAATACGATTTTCCGAATATCTGAACTCCTGCGCCACCTATAGAGCAAAGTTTTTGTACAGGTATTTCTTTTCATGTAAGTAATATTCATTCCAAATATGAACCATGTCGGACCGTAAATACGGGGATTTCAATCATATATACACCTGCGCCACCTAGAGGATCAGGAGGAGGAGTTTCCAGCCTCTAGTTCATCACGAAGTTAGTTAAAAATTGATTGTAAGATTTGATTACGCACGGGTGAAACTTAATAAAAGCTAATAATAAAAATACGGCCGCTAAATTTGTTGTAATTAGGGCTGTGCGATTAATTGATTACTCAAAATTTTAATTAATCATAAAGTAAATAACTCAATTATTCGATTAATTGGAAATTATGATTATTCAAAAGTTCAGTTACTCGAGTAATCAAGATTTTTAATTAACAAAAAAAAAAATTGAGTAATTTGCTTAATGATTAATCAACATTTCGAGTAAAATGAGTAATCAACATTTCAACTCTTTACATATGTATAAAGTAGTTAAAGTTCCTTGATACTTTGAAAACAACGTTTCTGTTTTCAAAAATTAAAACGAAAAATTTTTTCATATACAGAATGTAAAAAAGAAAATAAGCATTTTCCAAAGCAAACTCTTTTAACGAGCAAAATTATTTTTTTTGAGTAATCATATTTCAAGTAACTCAATTAATCATCGTTTTGCGTAATCAAAATCTTGATTACTCGAGTAATTGATTAACCGAATAATTGATTAACCAACTTGCTCGAGTAATCGAATAATCGCACAGCCCTAGTTGTAATATATGCTAATGAGATAAATAACTAGTATTTTTAAAATCACAGTGCATATCCGTCTGACGGCAATATCTATCGTAAACACACTCAAATCTTTAATGTCTACCAAAAAGAACACACCACCTAGTATATGTAGGGGGATCAAGATTAATTTCTTCTAATAAGTAAAATACTGATTTTATCTCAATTTCATAGCAAATTTCTTGTGATTTAAATATGAGTATTTCACGAAAATAACTCATTACATATGCAAGTTTTTATAATTTTTCTTTCCTATTTTTTTATTTCTAGGCCGCAATGAACTCATCGCTCGTTATATCAAATTACGCACAGGCAAGACGAGAACACGAAAGCAAGTCAGTTCGCACATACAGGTTCTTGCCAGACGGAAATTGCGTGAGATTCAGGCGAAAATTAAAGTTGTAAGTTATCACACAGATTTCTGCCATATTGAATAAATTTCGAGTTGTGTGCAGTTGAGTAATTGTACCCAAATGAAGCTTTAGAGCAAAGAATAGAGCTTAAGAATGATTTTTAATTTCAATTATTTTTATACTTTTTGGCCACTGCTTTAATCATCAAAATCCATTTTACTTTTATTATTTTCCTCGATAGACAAATGTATGTACATACATATATGTATGTATAGATAACTGTTTATATTTGATGATTCGAATATGAAAAGCAAGGTTTATCTGATGTCCTTGAGAAAAAGTTAAAAGCTTTTATACGAAATACATACACTAATGTCGAATTTCCATTAGGCATTAAAATAACAGGCAATTTGCTCCATTTATGTATGTAAAAAATTACATTGGAAACAGATTTAATCACTACTATTTATTCTAAAATAAAAACATTTCTAATACCCGACTTTGTCAACAAATTTTTAGCATTTAATGCCCAGTGGAAATCCGTCTTTAGTCATACAAATATCACAAAATGTACGCCTTTTAAAAAACGCGAAGCACGTGCGGGACTAATAGTTCATTTCCACCAAGCTTTAGCTGCAATTTATGCCAACTGGATAAAGAAGATAACCACTCGAAGGGCGTAAAGTACAAGCAAACAGAAGGTAAAAACGCTAAAATTCTGAGTACTTGAGTTCTTAACTGCATTTTATATTTTGGTGGAAATGGGCTATAAATCAACAAAAACTTACTCTTTTTTTTAGCCTCGTCCGTTTCTGATGAACACAGTACTGCATAGGTTAACTCAGTTAATCAATTTTTTATCATTTTTATATAGTCGTGAATTTTGAACTCTTTTATCGAACTTGGTGGTCTTCAGTTGTCTATTAGTTTATTTAAGTTCGGTTTATTCAGGCCGATTCTGAACAGAGACAGACTCCCTGAGAGTTTTCACTCTTTTCCCTTTCCTCCTATCATGAATATAAATTCCCTGAGGATATTATTATTTAGTTTGGTTCATATCTTTTTTCTGGGTCTTTTTAATTATTATTTAATTATTAAATTTAGCTAAAAATTTATAGAAATTTTTGCTTTTACGATTTTTAAATTTCAAAATTCTGTATAGTTTTTTTTTTAAATTTTTTCCGATATAGCCACAAGTATCAACTTTAAAACATTACCAGAACCATTTTTGTAATCATAGTAGTGTTTAGATATTTAAAAAATTAAATACGAGAAATTCTGAAACTTTGAACTCTTGGAAAATTTAACTTCGTTATATCATATGTATAAGAAAGGTTCTAACCAAAATTTATCCAAATCAAATGTGGACGATTTCAACCATTAGTCGATTTAACATGGAATTGCTCATGTGTATGTGCATTTTCTCATACATATTCACATGGAACCATTTGTCCATTTCACTTGAAAAGTTGTTTTATGTTGGAGAAAAGTAAAAGGTAAAACTTTATAAAAATTACATACACTTTTTGTGCCTTCTGTGCGATTTGAGCGATTGTAAAGTTTTTGTTTGAGCTTTCCGTTTGTGTGCAATAAATGTATGTATATGTGTAACTGCTGCATTGTAATTACATACATGCACACAAACATCTCTGCCACACGTGACTGCACCGCATCTTAAGTCGACGCTGAGCGCGTCTCAACTGGCACACTGGTGGTAGTGCCTTCCCAACAGCCCAGCAGCGCGCACACTGCAGTTTACTTTGTGTTTGGTTCTTTGTCGTTTCAACTATTTTTTAAATTTTTTTTTTTCATTTCTATTTTACATTTCATCCATTTCAATTTTCTTCTTTCTACAATTTTTTATTTTATTTTTTGTTCTGTATATTTCTGCTGCAGTAGTCGTCATTGTTGTTGTTGTTAGTGTGTTGCATCGCACTTTGTGAAGTGAAAATTCCATTGAAATCCTTTTTCTTTGCTTACTGACCGTTTGTGTCGAGCGAAAGCGGGCAGAAAAGCCGTAAAACAAAGTGCAGAATGCAACAAAAATATGTTTTATGAAATTAAAAAAAAAAAAAACAGAAAAAAACTATAGTCTTTTTCATTTAATTTGTTTTCCTCTATTTTTCCTTTGCTTTAGCTTTGTTTCGAAAGTTTATTTGATTTCAACAGTTGTTTTGTTACTTTGTGTGTTTTTGTTGTGGTTGTTGTTTTTAGTGTTGACTGACTTCTTTTGGCGCAGGTCCTGCTGCTATTTGTAGTATTACTTTTTGTTACAAAACACTCAAAAGTGTACATACATTTTTAATGCCGGTCATTTGGTTTTGTTTTCTCAGGACCCCCTCAGACCTTCCTACCAATACCAATCAACTAGAGCCAGCTGTTACTTCCCCTTAATCTTCTGTAAACACTCTGCTGCCCAATGCACACCGCTCTGCCCACCTCTAAGCCACGCCCATTTTACCAGACTTAGCACAAATTTCGCCTGCAGCATTGTCCACTGCAACTTTTCTTTTCGCCCTCATCTTCTTCCGCCCCTTGCACTTCGTTTTCCGCTCCGCTCTCTCTTATTTTCCGCTTTATTCCTTTGGCATTTTATGGCCCACACATTATGTCAAAAGGTCAAAAGGCATCAAAAAACAAAAACAAAAAACAAAAACAAGGATAGTCAAACAAACAAAGCGTAGAAACAAGTAAACGGCAACTACATTTGCACAACAGTGGCAACAAAAGGCCCGAACAGAACAGAAAGTGCATAGAAAAGTGAGGCTCTCTGTCAGAAACAGGCACAGCACAACGCAACCGGAGAGAAAATAGTAGTAAAATTACTTTTTCGAAAATTAATGTAATGTTGCGTCGAGTTTTATTTTGTTTTTTTTTTTGTCTTTTTTTCTGCTTGGCTTCGTTGAAACAAAAGCCAAGAGGCAAAATGGCGCAAAAGGCACAAAGTTGGAATTTTTCAACAACTTTTGCATTTATTATAATGATGCCGTTTTTGCACTACATACATACATCCATGTATATGTATATAGTTATAAACAAACAAAGCACAAAACTGGTAAACAAGTACAAACACAAACAAATACTTATTTAAAAAAATAAATAAAAAATAAATCTACTTTTACACTCAAAATACTATACACAAAAACACAAAGTAAAGTGTTGTAAGGCTTTTTCGTCTTCTCTTCTTCTTTAGCATCGTCTTTAGTACTTACCTTTGGCAAAACGGTGTTTAATGGTCCAGTCGCAAAGGCTTTGTATAAAAACAAATAAAAATTTCTGTAAAAGGATCTCAAAAGTGGGTTAAAGTGACCGAAGGATCGCCTGGCCGCACGCTTTGTGTCGCACTCAAGTGGAAAGAAAGAGAGCGAGAGACAGAGCGTAAGAAGCTACAAACATATTCGCATAAAAGCTCTCATAAAAGGCTTTCCTTTGCTTGAGACTTTCTTTAATATTTAGCACTTCAAGCGAAATATTTCTTCATGAATTAATCGGTCGAAAAAAGTATTATACCATGCACTCATTAGAGCATAATTTTTGCAAGAAAAATTATTAATACGCACAACTTAATATTGAGAACAATTCACGAACAAAAGGTGCATTGAAGCTCCATACAACGCTTTAGCCAGATTATAAACTTAATAAAGTTGAAAACTTGCGAAGGTACTAGGGTCAAGATAAGTTGAGTTAACCACAGAGTAGACAACAAGTCAACAGTTCTAGCCGTCATCATCAGTAGATGGGTTCAAAATTGCACTCAATGAAGACCTTGAAGCATCGAGGAATCGCAGATCGATAACATAAAACTGCAAACCTTTCGCAATTTAAGAACCTGGCTGTAGTCGGCACACTTGACGACTTCATTTGTCTGTTCTTACTGCTCTGAAGGCGGAGAAGAGTTCGGAAAACTTTTTGTACGGCTACCCGACCCCATTAAGGTTAGCGCATTCTGAGAGCGTAGCCTACAGATATGAATCCCTTGCGCTTAGTATACCTAACAATCTAAGTTTAAAATGTCTTAAAGGGAACACGAAACTTATTCAATGGCCTTCGTTTTTTCCCCTCAACTTTATTACCAAATGCGCTTCAGGAAGCTTCGCTGAAACAAAAGCCAAGAGGTAGCAATTTTTATAAGGTGTTCAATGCTGAATTATGTCTTACTGTAGGGTTAGATTGTTGTCGGTAAGGGGCTCAAAATACGAGTACCCGCAAGGACGTTAGTGAACATTTTCTCTGATGGCCAAGCAGCAATTCAGGCACTATTTCTTCTTTGAATCGGTCGCTGATAGTTAAAGTTTTTAGAATAAAGTTGGCCTCAAATTCTGATCGATACGAAATTATCATAATACGGGCCGAGGGCATATGGACATAAACGAGAACGAGGCAGCGCATGAATTATCGAAATCAAAAGCCAATTACTAAAATTTTGGATCATAAAGGAATACCGAACACCGACAGAAGTTGTATACCTGGAATGGGTATATGGGTATGGAAGTTTCCGAATAGAAACTTTTTAGGCAAACTAGTGTCGAAACATAATAAAACTGCGTTTTTAATTTTTCTCTCTGACATCAGGATTTTTTTAAAAAGACTTTGAAATTTTAAAGATGTTTAATTCAAACAATTTAAAAAAGATTAAATTTGTTGGTGCATAAGGACAAATAGGTATTGAAAATGTCCCTTTTAAAATTTATCCTTGAATATCCTGGAAAATTTGTAACATTTATTTTTGAAAAGTACCGATCAGTCCATTGAAAAAATCGGTAAGGCCTGTTTTAATACATACGCAGTTGCTCCTTAGTAAAAGAAAGATGCTTTGTGGTTTAATTATTCGAATATATTCAGCATACGCCTTCTTTCCTATTCAAACGCAGCCGTAACTTCCGCAGGTATACCTAGTTCTGGCGATTCTGTCTAAATTGTTTGCCGTTACGTATGTATGTATGTATCTTTCTGCTGCCGTTTTAATAGGATTCCTTTTCTTTGCTACCATTTCATTCCCCCGTAAGGATTCATACACACAGTGGACACACAACACATTCGAGTAGCGTGCGGTTTCTATGTCTTTACTTCACTATCCTTACAATGTGTGCAAGTGCGCTTTATGAGGTTTCTTCGCATTCTTTCAGTTTTTTTTTTTTTGTTATGTTTTTATTTTGTGTCATACGAAATTCTTTGGTGTTTTCTGGGTCACTTTGTAGTTGAGTGCTTAGTAGAATTTCTCCACCAACTAAGGCTGCCGACAAGGATACGAAAAAGTGTGCAAGCTTATACGTGAATGATAGTGGTTTCTATTTTCTTTTGTTTTCTTTTTTTTTTTTTGCCTTTTGTGAGCATCTAGAAACCACAAAGAGATGCCCAGCTGTGCAGGTAACCGCTGCTTGCTTCTGTGGCAGGAATGGCATGCACACTGAGCTAAAGTGTGGCGCGGCAAGGCCACAAGGAGTGCAACAGCGACTTTGTAAACTACAAAGAAAATAAAGAATTAATTTAAAGTAAGCGCTGGAACGCTGTTTAAATCATATCCCAGTTGCAGAAGTGTTTCAAATAAAATTTGTTAATAAAATTATGTGCTTAAGGAGAGTCATGCGTCATCATAATCACCAATGATCAGCATATCAAACCATCCACCACGCATCTCATCGCCACTATCTCATCGTATTTCCGCTAAGCCAATAAGTAATGCAAATTTTATTCCAGCTTCCCCAATTAGCTAGCATTTACAGCCTTGGCCAATGCCACACAATTTATAGGAAAATTTGACCCACGCACCTCATCGAGCACCACCTTACCACCTACACTTACTATTTTCAGGAACCTAACGGCATCGCTGGCATCAATGGGCACGCCCATTCGCTACATTTGCTAAGCGAAAAGGAAAAAGCACTACAGGCTATGAGCGGTATGACCAGCTCACAAATCGTATCCGCACAGGCGGCGAAGAATCTGGCATTTGCCGCCTCAGCTGCTGCTTTCACCGCTGTGGGGCCGACAGTTTCGTCAGCTTCATCGTCCGCAGGGTCGACATCTGCAGCAGCAGTTGCAGCAGCGGCGGCGGCGGCGGCGGCAGCAACACATCTAGTCGGACCAACGCACTCGCACTTGCATTCGCACCCGCACCCGCATCCGCATCCACACCATCACCACGCCCACCACCTGAGCCACTTGAACCACCTAAACCACCTTAGCCATCATCACCACCACCACAACCACCACCTTACCAGCACACATCCGCACGCGCATGCACAACAACAACCGCACCTGCCGCACACGTCAGCGGGCACGGCGGCATATTTGCAGCAACAACAAGCGGCAGCGGCAGCGGCAGCGGCGGCAGCAGTAGCAACAGCAACGCAGAATTCCATTGCGACGACAACAACGGCGCCGGCTTCGGCTTCGGCTACGGTGACAACACCGACAGCAACTGCGGCGGCGGTGGCGGCGGCTGCAGCTGCTGGTTTGCCGCCACATGCCGCACATACGCATGCGCATGCGCACACGCCACTCCGTCATCCACCAATGTATCCGGGCGTAAGAAAAAGTTCATAGTAATTGTTTACCGCTTTCTAACTCGAACGGCTAAATTTGTGCTCATCACCACAAAAAAATATAAATAAATGAATAATAAAAGCAATCAGAAGCCAATCTAAGCATTTTGCTAATTCCGCAGTAAGGCGTCACTTTGTGTAACTCGCTACGTTGTAAATAAATCATTTGATTTCCCTTTCATATATATATTTTGTGTATAAAGGTGTGTATGTGTGTGAGTGTGTGTGTGTGGGAGGCTGTAGTACCTCAACGACGTCTGTAAGCCAATAATTCATAGGTTAAGGTCCATATTTCACGCACATTTCGATACGTACGCCATAGTTGGGGTCCATCGCTAACGCAACACACATTGCTCGCTTCATCTCATCAGCATTGAAGGGGCAGCGGAAAAGCGTAGCAGTAAACAATAACAAAAAACTTGTAAGGAGGATAAAAATTTCATATGGGTTAAGGCTTCGTTAATCGTCATGTACAGTGACTCAAAGCAGTGTTCTTTTTTAATTGTCTTAATGTTTTTCATGTCAAAGTTTTTTTTGTTTTTTTTTTATAAAAATATTGTTCATGCTTTAGCCAAACCAGTAAACATGAATCAAAGTTTCAAACTTTATACAAAATGTTGAAAATTTTTACAAATTTTCATAAAAAAATTCGAAAATTTTAATTCTAAAATTTTAAAGATTTTGGGTACGCCCATAAAATTTTACAATAGAATAGAATAGAATAACGTGGAAGTTTCTAGCCGCTAAAAATTTCATTAATTTCTTTTCTGACGGATTTTTGCACTTTTTCCATATACATAAATTATTTTTTTGTGGAATAGAATGCACAATACCGTTCAAAAATCACGCCAGCTTTTATAAATTGCGCTTGTTATGCAAAAGCCGTCAGCGAGTCCAATAATGTTCTAAAAACCGAGATTGAAAAATTCGAAATTTTTATGAAATTTGTTAAATTTTTCTAAACTTTGTATAAAGCTAGAAACTTTGATTGAAATGGTTTTTTGTTAAAGTATGTACAAATTTTTTATAAGAAAATAACAAAATAATTTTAGCTTAAAAAACATTTGAATATTAAAAAAAAAAAATCGACATGCGAACACTCGTTTGAGTCACTGTACATAAATACGGGCATGTAAATAAATAAGAACCTCATTATTATATAATCAGCGGAGAAGTATCAACTTTGTGTTACTAAATAGTATGTGTATAATAAACTTACTCTTCCAAATGCTAAGACCAAACAAAGCTAAAAGCTCTCATCATCAAACTCGCATAACCTTAAAAAAATTGTTGGCTCTTCATATAAACCTTGCTTTTCGCTAGCACATTTCGTTCATAATTACATACTTATTGATGTATGTATACATAAATACATATATGTAACTGTAACTGAATTAATGTTGTTGTTGTCTATCTTGAAGTTATATAATCGCTTATAAATAAATACTTCTCTTTTCCCTCTATTCTTCTTCTCCAACTCACAGCAATTCTGGCAGCCAGGTCTACAGCCCAGCACCTCACAAGAGTAAGTTATCTCGAAATATTTAACAAGTTGACACATTGAAATTGTTTGCATTGACCGTAGTTTTTACGATTACAGCATTAAGCCATTCGCACAACCCCCCTACCCCGCCGGCAAGCCATCGACAGCCGTGTCTGGTGACATCGAAGCAGGACTTCCGCCAGCACAACTGCCGTGGGAGGGTAGAGCGATAGCGACGCACAAATTCCGTTTGCTGGAATTCTCGGCATTCATGGAAATACAAAGAGAGGATATCGTAAGTGTTTCGGTGTTTTTTTTATGATATATACAGTTTGTTTGAAATGTGTTTCGACTAATTTCGAATTTAATTTTCAGTATCACCGGCACTTGTTCGTACAACTCGGTGGCAAACCGTCCTTTTCCGATCCGCTACTCGAGGTGAGTACTAATTACTACTTAAATTGGGTCAGATTAAAATGGCTGCCTACATCGAATCAAGGAGGAAGCCAGCCGTTCTCGAGGGTGTAGGTGCTAGAGTAGGAACCGAGTAGTCTAGACGCTAAAGAGTTTTTTTGACAGATGTCACTCCATTTTTTCTGACTACAATTTGGCCTACCTTTAGTTTACTGGTTATAAAGATCGAATGGGAGGAGGTTGAGTTGAGTTTTAAAGGTGCTCGTTGGAGTAGTTAGTGGGTAGGAATCCCGTGAGGTTCGGTGTGTCCTTTTTATCCTAATGAATTGTTTCATAATCGAAGATTTATCCACGCACGTCGACCAAACTGTGAGTCCGTAAAACTTGATTGGACAAACTACTGAATTTAAGGAAATTGTCCAAAGAGATCCACAACCGAAATTTAAATAAGATTTCCAGGACTTTCGCAGGCATGCTGAGTAACGCTCCGGCAATGGGAATACGCTGCATTAAGTTTCCTCAACACCTAAATGCATTGGGTCGTTCAGACACTTTTCGAAGCGTAAGGATTCCTTTATAACTAATCGTGACTAAGTCAACAAGAACATCAATCTTAGGATCCCCTTTTCATTTATTTATTTTGGAAGGTCGAAGGATGCAGATACGCATCAAGAAGATCCAAGGAAGCTTGAACAATAGGGCCGGGTCATCCATGGTATATAGATATCAGTGGAGGTATGGAGTACAAACAGGAGATCTTCGCTCAGTTTTAACTCCCTTATAAAGTCCAAGAGGTTATTTGGTGACATAGAGTATACCTGATTGGGCTGCGGTCATAATTACTCTCTCAGATTTTGAGGCATTTTGCTAATCTTAGTTAGCCTCCTTCAACTGGAGGTTATCCTTGACGGTGAACTCTCATAGAACTTACACCTGAATAGAGCTATACATACAAAAGGCTAAGGTATCGATATGTATCTTCAAGGTGGCACTCTTGACTAAGGTGGCAGTCTGGAGTTATGCAACTTATTCCAATCCTTTTCTAATTGTAATTATACTGCGCCTGTCTGTGGAAAGAAGACAGAGGAAAAATTCAAGTTTTCCCCAAGTTTAACAAACTCCAAAATCTGTCAAAACAGAGCCACTGTGGAGGTTACAGAATCTCCCGCAGGTCCGGAAAATCCTAAGTTATATGTGGATCAGTAAAGACCTCTAACCGAATAGATATTTAATACTATAAATCAACTCTGGTCGCACCGACTAAGAGATTTGCCAAATTTGGTCCAGTTCTGCTCAGAGCGAGCCTTCTCTCATTTAATCTCATCTTGCCGCCTTCAAATCGCTTTAAATCCGTTGTATTGAAAATTGCGGAAATTGTCGAAATTATTACTTTTTTAACACTAAAAAATTATTAATTTTGTAATTTTTCTACTCTTATTTTCTCCCTACAGACTGTTGACATCCGACAGATCTCCGATAAGTTCCCTGAGAAATCAGGCGGTCTTAAAGATCTCTACGAAAAAGGTCCACAAAATGCCTTCTATCTGGTTAAATGTTGGGCAGACTTGAATACCGAAATAACCGGCAGCGAGACGGGAGATTTCTATGGCGTTACGAGTCAGTATGTATCGCAACCAAATGGGTTTTCTTAATTTTAAGTTCTTAAAACCCTGTGTTCTAACAAATATATTCTTTTACTTTGTATACCCCCGTTAGATATGAGAGTAACGAAAATGTTGTGCTCGTGTGTTCGACAAAAGTCTGCTCGTTTGGCAAACAGGTCGTCGAAAAAGTGGAAACAGAATACTCACGCTTGGAGAATGGTCGCTTCGTATATCGCATACATCGGTCGCCGATGTGCGAATATATGATAAATTTCATACAGAAATTGAAGAACCTGCCTGAGCGATATATGATGAACAGTGTCCTGGAGAACTTCACAATACTGCAGGTATACATATACATACATATTTACTACGTACTGTGATATGTCTAGACATGTAATACCCACCTCATTATCTTCCTGCTTACTCTTCGTTAAGGTGATGCAAGCGCGAGACACACAAGAGACCCTTCTCTGCATAGCGTACGTGTTCGAGGTGGCGGCACAGAATAGCGGCGCTACGCACCATATTTATCGGTTGATAAAGGAATAGCATGAACTGCAACTGCCCAATCTATCCACACACAATGAATTCAACAGTAGAAGCAGCGGCGGCGGTGGCGGCGGCCTCGGTGGCAGTGGCAGTGTAGGAGGAAGCGTAGGAGGCGTTAGCAAGTGTGCTGATAGTGAGCGACATGGCAGTAGCTCCATGGCGGCGACGGCAATGGACGAGGGCACGGTAACCGGCGCGAGTGCACGCGGCTTGGCGCTCACCACGACGACAGCAGCAACAACAAAAGACACACATGATAATGCCGATAGCACCAGCGGTGTTGGCAACGCAGCCAACAACAATAGCGGCAGTAGCAGCAACAACACCAATGCACGTTATTTAAGCAATCTCAGTGATTGCCAGAATGTGAGCAGCAGTGGCGGTGTTGGCGGCTCGGGACGCGGTGGTAGTAGCGAATTGGGTGGCGCCACTTCCGTAGTCACGCCCACCATAACCCACATCAAACAGTCGCCGACGTCGCCAAGTCCGATGAGCACTGGCGCTGCTGAGGCAACCACAGTTGTCTTACAGCAGCACCAACAACAGCATCACCATCGACAATCAGACGAGTTAATGTATGGCGGTGCGAACGCGTCTGCTTCCGCAATAGTTACACATCCGCACTCGACATTGTCAACGCTAGATTTGGCACACCAGCAGCAGGTGC
Organism: Rhagoletis pomonella; assembly: GCF_013731165.1. Lineage (NCBI taxonomy): Eukaryota > Metazoa > Arthropoda > Insecta > Diptera > Tephritidae > Rhagoletis > Rhagoletis pomonella. Next base: position 3,349 of record NW_023461191.1, on the reverse strand, counting down.
ATACGCATGCGCATGCGCAACAACAGCATCAACTGCACCAGCAGCAGCAACAACAGCAACAATCACAACACTTGCAAAGGCTTGGCAGCTTAAGCAACATCAACACGTCGGCCACAAGCGCAGCAGCAGATGCAGTTTCCATCAGCCGTGGAAGTCTCGGTGTAGGCCCTAGCGCCATTACTCATCCCAGTTTGTTGACCGAGCGTCCACCACCACCGCCATACCACAGCAGCAGCAGCAGCAACGCCGCCATCATGACTAGCAAAGTATTCCATGCGGGCTCCTGTGCTGCTACCAGCATGGAAGCAATTAGCGGCGATGAGCCGCCCACCGCACGTCTCTCGGCTTACGAACAGTTTCTGAAACTTTCCGCGCACGAGTATGGGACAACGACGTCGGTCGATAATGCTGCAGTGTTGAATTTGAGTAACATCGGCAAGGCGGCCGACAGCGATCTGATGCTGCGACATGTTAATGTGGCAGCAGCCATGGCTGCCGCGGCGGTGGAAAGCGTCGGTGCGGTGGAGGGTAGCAGTGTTGTTGGCACTGATGGTTGCAAGCGGAATTAATTTGTTGCGATCGTTTTTGTTTTTGTGAGTAAGAAAATTGCATCGTTTACGAAAATCGTTTTAAGGCAGCGTGACCGCAGGAAAGGACGCACTATTTACCGAAGCGACAGACATTAATGTCTAAAAGCTTCACATAAAGAGAGCAGTATCCCTTGAAATAACTGACATTTCAGAGGTCCACCCCCAACCAAATTAAGGATTTTATGAAGCCTCTTTAGAAGAGTTTTCAATTCACTGCTTTTTGAATTTTTTGTTTACCAAGTTTTTTACGACTTCCCTTACGACGATAAGTAGCGTCTAGATGAGAATGAAAAATTAGTTCCCTTTATTCTCTTCATAAAAAAAAAGAAGATGGAGGAGAATTTCCTACTAACAAAAAAAGGTTTACTGTACTTAAAGTTTCGTTTACAAAAATTACCATACTTGGTCTACTGCTTAATGTAACGCATTCGCGCAGTATATGCCAAACAGTTCCAGGCTCCATTCTCTACGTCTCCCTAGGGCACCATTCTCTACGTCTCCCTAAAAGAATATGGCCTTTAAGTATCCCCAAGCAAATGATATTTCCCTCCTTTTTACGAGAGAAGCTTCAACGAACTCTCCGTGTCCCACTTTGATCACCTTAGCTTGGCGGAAATATTTTCTTCTTCATTGCTGTCCAGCAATCCAGTGCTCCATTGTCGTGGAGAGAGACAAGGCGATAAGCTGCAAGTGCAGCCACCAACTTCTTGCTTACACTCCACCGAGGTCAGGTTTTCTTCACCTCCTTCATCATGTTGTTGTCCACCAACGCGAGAGAGCCCTGAGACAGCACCTTCCTTAGCCATGCTGTTTCGCTGAAGCTCTCGATTCTACTAGGAAAATTCTGCCACGAGCTTCAGACATACAAACATACATTCGAGAGCAGTCTGGAATGAAGAATGGCTTTCATAGGATCAGGCGATATCCCAACGTTCGTTTAAAAAGGTAAATAGAAGTCCTGCTCGTCGAAATCGAAAAAAGTTTATGATCCTGAAAATGGAAAACGCTGATTATAATATTTACTTACCCTTAAATGTTTATTTCAAATTATTTCGAAATCGGTGTTTAATATTTTGTGCAAAATTTTTTTTCGAGATTTAATTTTTCTAAAATTTTCCAAATATTTATTCAAAAATTTAAAAACAAGGGAGCGCATTTAAGGAACGCTTAATTTTATTAAAAAATTTGTTTCCAACTTTCTATACAAAAATTTGGTTCGTTTAAAAAGGTAAATAGAAGTCCTGCTCGTCATGCTGTCCGAAGAGTACTTTATTGTTGTTGTATATGCAAGAGAATGACACACAGCTAAATACACATACACACACACACATACAAACACATGTACATTTATATGATCTCAAAGAAATGCAAGCAAACATTGTTTTTTTTTTTAATTTTTGCGTTGAATTTCTTGATTTATTTGATAAATTTTTTTTTTATCTAAACACGAAGGCAATACAAACAAATGCCACTAACGCAATGCAATAAGGCAAAACAAAATTATGATTTAAAAAAAAAAATATTTAAAATAAAAAGATTACAAATATAAATTAAAAAAATTATGTATGTAATTTGTAAATAAGTAAAATAAATTAAATTAGCTTTTGAGTTAAACGTACATAAGAAAACACGTACATATGTTAGTGAGTACATATCCACGCCAATAGAGACCAACAGCAAACGCCGCAAATTTTAAAATTAAAAAAAAATATTTTAAAATATAAGTACTTTTTTTTATAAGTTGTTTATAAAATTAAAAAAAAATAGCGTCGCTGCTACTACTACATACAAACATGCTCACAGGCAATTAGTTATGCCAACACACACACACACACATGCGCATATTACATTTAAGTTAAAAACAAAATTGCCGTCGCTTTGTTCTTAGTTTTTAAATTTTTTTTTTTATAATTAACTACTATGGATCTAACAAACATATTTTTTAATGTATATTAACTTACAATTTTGCTCTAAATAATTTTTAATTACAATATGTTTTTATGTATGTATGTACATAAATGTGAATGTATATTTTCTATTTAAAAAATAATTTAACACATTTACACATTATGTATTTTAAAGTACTATGCAATATATTTTTCTTAACTTCTTACAATTAATTATAGAAATTGTTTGTGCTACTTGTCGCGATTTTTTATTTAAAATCAACAAAAAATTTGAATTTTTTGTTTTAATAAACAAAAATATTAGCTTCTTCTATAGCTATGACTTAATTTCAAAACAAACAACAGCAAATCTTTATTCAAAATAATATGTACATATTTGTACGTTTTGTATATGTAAATTAATTAAAAATAAAATTTTATTTAATAATACGACATAACATTGATGTATGTACGTTGTAACTATTTGTGCTATTTGTGCATACATTTTATAAATAAATAAAAAACCAACTATAACTAATTGCTGTAAAATATTAATAATAAAACCAAATTAAAAAATTAATATAAAACTTTCAATTAAAAAATTTATTTTGTGCTTCAAATTTCGCATGAGTGAGCTAGTAAGCAAATTGTGAAGTTATTATTGAATAATAAATTCATGCTAAGTGAATTGAACCATCCACCGTTTATGAAATGCGAACTCTATTCAATTTAATAATTTTAATACGAAAAAATAAAACAAAACTTAATTGTATAAGTGTAAGTGAGTGGAAAAGGAAAACAATGTGAAACAATTTATTAGTAAAATTAAGCAAAATTATAAAGAAAAAAATTAATTTAAGTAAAAGCAAAAAT